>NC_090687.1:6077653-6186123 GCF_013368605.1 Nyctibius grandis
TCTCTGCTCGAGACAGGATTCAAGAGCACAGCCTACCATTGTTGAACGAAATTGCCCAGAAAAGTAATTGCTTTTCATGATGAGCTTGTGCTCATTTATATGATTATGATTTGTTGATTAACCTTTTTTTCCCTGTCTTTCTGTTCTGTGCATAGTAAGCAGGATCTTCTCCTTTTGTAACTTTATCATTTTAATAAACCTTGGCGTGCCAGCAGCAACCCAGAGATCATCATGACCTGCCCATGACCACCTGAGCCCTACTTAATCAATTTAATTAATTTACCTTGCACAATCCTTGATATCAAGTTTAATCAATTCCATCTGATACACCAAAAACTCACTGGCCACTCTTGTTGCACTTTGTGTGGGGGTTGTAAAAGCTCTTGTTTGCCTTTTTAAGAAGAAATTAGCTTTTTCTCTAAGACCATTGCTAAGTGAAACCATATACATGAAAAGTAGTTAGAATGACTTATCTCAGCAAAGGAAAAAAAAAATTGAGCATCCATACAGGTCCGTTCAGCCCATCTGGCTGTGACCAGTATGGGAAGTCCAAGGAAGAGTACAGCAAAATGGCAATCCCTTTATTAATATTTTATCTGCATATTCTACCACTAAGTAATAATTTACAGCTCATGAGCCTCAGCCACCTCATTTTTATCGAGATGCCCAACTCAGAACACAAGGAAGGGACAGGGGTACCCCACTGATCCCCGAATTTATAAACTGGTTGCAGAGAAATCATTGGAAAGACAGAAAAAAAAAAAGGAAGAAAAGTTGACTGTCATAGAATCATAGAATGGTTTGAGTTGGAAGGGACCTTAAAGGCCAGGTTGGATGGGGCTTGGAGCAACCTGGTCTAGTGGAAGATGTCCCTGTCCATGGCAGGGGTGTTGGAACTGGATGACCTTTAAGGTCCCTTCCAACACAAACCATTCTATGATTCTGTGATTCCTTGGGATTGTGATGCCTTCTGATGATCTGAAGGTTCAACCTCGTCTTGCTGTTGAAGCCAACAGTCTGTTTGAGACAGCAACTTCTCTTTCTACCAGCAGATGAAACGGAGATCTTTTGCCCTAGAAAGGATGGTCATTATCTCATTTTGTTTGTATTGTCTTCAGGAAAGGTGGCAATTACTTCAGAAGACTCAAGCCTGAACCAGGGGTGTGGGCAAGGGAGAAGGGGAGCCTGGGGAACTGAAATCCATGAGAAGCAGCAGAGGACGCAGGTGTGGGATCATAGAATCATGGAATCGTTTTGGCTGGAGAGGACCAAGGACCTTTAAGATCATCAAGTCCAACCGTTAACCCAGCACTGACAAGCCCACCACTAAACAATATCCCTCAGCACCACATCTACACGGCTTTTAAATCCCTTCAGGGATGGGGACTCCACCACTGCCCTGGGCAGCCTGTCCCAGTGCTTGACAACCCTTTTGGTGAAGAAATTGTCCCTGATCTCCAATCTAAACCTCCCCTGGTGCAACTTGAGGCCGTGTCCTCTTGTCCTATCACTTGTTACCTGGGAGAAGAGACCGACCCCACCTCGCTACACCCTCCTTTCAGGCAGTTGTAGAGAGCAATAAGGTCTCCCCTCAGCCTCCTTTTCTCCAGGCTAAACACCCCCAGGTCCCTCAGCCGCTCCTCATCACACTTGTGCTCCAGACCCTTCACCAGCTTTGTTGCCCTTCTCTGGACTTGCTCCAGCACCTCAAGGTCTTGTAGTGAGGGGCCCAAAAGTGAACACAGGATTCCAGGATGTGGGATGTAAGGAGCACCCGCAGGAGGGAGAGCATGCTCCATGAGGAGGGTTTGGGTGGGAGGCAAAGGAGCTCAGAGCTGCCACAAACTGAGAAGGTCAAAGACTTCTGGAAGAAAGGGAGATGTGGTGGAGCAGGCAGGGAGAAGGAGGAAGAAGGTCATGCAGGTGAGAAGGGTCTCGAGGCTGTGGGGCAGGATGCGTTTGGAAGGAAAACTTGTTACGTGTGAAACAATAGTTCTGAGAGTGGAGAAAGGCAGACCATGGCCTCTCCAGGGCTGTGATCAATGAAGATACCTCAAACCCCAAGGGCTACTGCTGAGGACCGGGGTTGCAGGTGTATCTGTCTCAGATGGACTTTGAAAACCGAGGTGACCCCGTGCGAAGCCGGGGCAGACAGCTCCCCTCAGGGGTCTCGGGCTGGCACGGGCGCTGTCTCCCAGGGGGCAGGAGCTGCCCCTCAGTCCTTCCTCACCATCCCCTGGGGCGAGTCGAGTCAGAACGTGGGTGATGCAAGAGACAAACCACCCCATTGCTTTGTGGGGAGTTGTTGGGTAAAGGTTTGTTTTATGCCACGATGACTCCAGGCAGCAGGAAGGGCTAAAGAAGAGCTGCTCGTTAAAGCACGATAATTGCTCCTTTGCTATGGAAACACAACGAGCTCTGCCCGTTACTCTCAGTGAGACGTTTTTCTTCCCTTTCCTTCCTCAAAAAGAAGTTCCTTGAATTAATCTCAAAATACAAACACTTTTTTCCCCAACACTTGAATAGGCTTATTGTTTTCACCATTTATATTTAACATTAAAGTTTAATCGTGAAGTTGTTAACCATAAAAAACTATTAAATGAGTACAGAACATTAAAAAAATTAGTAAGTATTTCAGAATGAGCACTTGAAAAGAAAATTTATGCATAGAAACAATGGAGAATTACAATTAAGAGCTCTAGGGATCTGAGAATGATTTGTCCAGCCATTACACAGTCATTTCAATTTAAATTAAAATTGTAACTATTTTCTAGTCTACTAAAAATATGTGGTGTCACATTAAGAGTTTTAATGGAGCTTTCTCTAGGGAGTGCAGAAAAGCTAGTTAGTGGCACATAAATAACTATGTATTGGAAACTGAATAAATTCTCTGCCAAAAACCTGATATGATAAAAACAAAAATGACAGTGGATTATTCTATTTTCTCTAACGAAGCGCAGCCCTCATATTAAACCAGAGAAACAGTTCACGGGGCATCTGAGTCTGCATGGTTTTGCCAGAGCTGACTGCCTGATAAATAAATATCTGCCTGATAAATAAACTCGGCGAACCCCTGTTTGTGTTACACTGCGTACGTTGCTCACAAGCTACAACAGCGTTATCTGACAGTACAATCTTCCCTCCTTCTTCTCCTATCACATGCAGAATAAGTTGCTATGGTCTGTCCAATATCCCTGACGTCGGGAAAATTGGCTTAGTCAAAGTTTTAACCGCTGCAAAATGTGTTTTCAGAAATAAAGGGAGTTGTTAATGCGTCGCCTTGTTCAAGTCTACTCAAACACACGGATTTGACCAAACAAAACCCATGCACCAACTCAAAACAAGCCTTACCATGGACCTGGATGGCTTTTGCACTTCAGAAGGTGCTTAGAATCATTGAACCATAGAAGGGTTTGGGTTGGAAGGGACCTTAAAGATCATCTAGTTCCAACCCCCCTGCCACAGGCAGGGACACCTTCCACCAGACCAGGTTGCTCCCAGCCCCATCCAACCTGGCCTTGAACACTGCCAGGGAGGGGGCAGCCACAGCTTCTCTGGGCAACCTGGGCCAGGCTCTCACCCCCCACAGCAAAGAATTTCTTCCTCATATCTCATCTCAATCTCCCTTCTTTCAGTTTAAACCCCCCCCCCCCCTCGTCCCATCACTCCATGCCCTTGTCAAAAGCCCCTCTCCAGCTTTCCTGTAGCCCCTTCAGGTACTGGAAGGTGCTAGAAGGTCTCCCCGGAGCCTTCTCTTCTCCAGGCTGAACAGCCCCAGCTCTCTCAGCCTGTCTCCAGAGCAGAGGGGCTCCAGCCCTCTGAGCATCTCCGTGGCCTCCTCTGGACTCGCTCCAACAGCTCAGTGTCCTTCTTCTGTTGGGGCCCCAGAGCCCTGGGGCAGCACTGCAGGGGGGGTCTCCCGAGAGCGGAGCAGAGGGGCAGAATCCCCTCCCTCGCCCTGCTGGCCACGCTGCTGGGGATGCAGCCCAGGACACGGGTGGCTTTCTGGGCTGCAAGTGCACGTTGCTGGCTCATGGTGAGCTTCTCGTCACCCATCACCCCCAACTTGAGATCTGGGAGCGGCGTGCTGCTGCACGGGAAGTGAAAGGCAGGCTTAGTGAAGACCAAGACGATGTGTTTTGCCTGCTTTGTTCACCAGCACTGCACTTGGGATTTCATAGAAACACAAAGACTGGAGCTTGCCCTGTCCGACCCCCACGCTCCAGGTGGGGCCTCGTAGAATCACAGAATCATTTTGGTTGGAAAGGCCCTTTAAGATCATCGAGTCTAACCATAAACCTAACACTGCCAAGCCCACCACTAACCCATGTCCCTCAGCACCACATCTACTCATCTTTTAAATCCCTCCAGGGATGGTGACTCCACCTCTTCCCTGGGCAGCCTGTTCCAATGCTTGACAACTGTTTTCTGAGGTCGTGGAAAATATCTCCTGGGCGTTAAGCAGGCTTTGGGGATGGGACAGTATAATGCAAAGCTTTTTCTAAGCCAGTTTACTGTTGTAGCTCTCAAGCACCCAGAAGTTAAAGCTTTAGGGACTGGCAGCTACTGCCAAATATATTATAATGAAGCAACTAAAATTTTGTTATCTGTCTCTCCCAACAAATGTTGGTGGCGTTTAGACAAGTGATAAGCTTTCCATGTGGCATTCCTGTTGTTTTTTTTCAGTTCTTCACTGTTTTCATAAATTACAGATGTCAGAACAGTAATTCCCTTAGTTAATATATTGACTATAATTAAGTAAAACAAAGGGCAAGCAATTAGACAAACAGCCTCAACCCTGACTGAGTCTGGAAAACAAGTTTGTGCATTTTTTTCTTTGTGTTATGTCTGTACCAAATCTCATGCTATAGACTCAATAACTACCTTGGCTTCAACATGTAGAATCATAGAATCCTAGGATGTCAGGGGTTGGAAGGGACCTCTGGAGATCATCGAGTCCAACCCCCCTGCCAGAGCAGGACCAATCTAGGGCAGGTCACACAGGAACGCAGCCAGACAGGGCTTGGAAGTCTCCAGAGAAGGAGACTCCACAACCTCTCTGGGGAGCCTGTTCCAGTGCTCTGTCACCCTCACAGTAAAGAAGTTCTTCCTCAAGTTGAGGTTGAACTTCCTGTGCTCTAGCTGGCATCCACTGTAACAAGGAAACAGGATTACACTGTGAAGGACAGGAATTCCTCCATGAATTGTACAGATAAGGGAGTCAAAGAGACGAAAGGTGATCTGCTGAAGAGGGGAGAGCTTCTAGTAGGTTTTTCAAGCATTGGTTTGGGACTACTCTTGTTAAGTATCTTTACTCATGGCCTGGACACAAACTGCAGAAGGTGTTACAGAAAATAGCACAACTAGGGACAGTAGTTCTGGTAGAAAGAGGACACAGAGTGTTGCTATTGCATGGAGTCCATACAGGGACTTACAAGAATTGGGACCATTTGATCACCTGCTTTCAAAGGAAGATGAACCGAGATCAGCCAGGGGAGCACCCAACACCAGGATGAGGAAATGGAGAGCCAAGAGGAGGCCCTGAGGGCTTGGCTAGTTCAGTCTCACAAACCACATGTCAGTAAGTCCTGGTTACTCAAACCCTTGGATAAATGGTAGCGTCATGGAGAGGTAAGACTTAAGCTTAGTGGTAACACCAAGAACACATTCGTGCACAATGAGCATGAACTAAGTCTGGACTCTAGAAGAGGCTCCTGGCCAAGGGAATGAAGTTAGGACAGTTGTAGCACACCTGATACGCGTGACTTCGTACAACCTGGCTGCCCGCAAGAGGAGCAGTCTGAACGCAGGGAAGCAAGACAAACCTTCTGGCCCTGTGTTCCTCTGTGCAGAGGCTTCCACAAGCTTGGCACGCAACCCATGCTCCTCATTATCCACACAGCTCCTTTCTTTGTTAACCCTCGTTTTTGCCTCTGAGTTCCACCTGAGATCAGCTGAAACAGACTTCCAGCAATCTCAGTAAAAAAAAAAATCACTGTTAAAGCAGTAACTGCTTTAACAAACAAACAAAAAATTGCTGATAGCGTAGCAGCAGTTTGGTTTCCAAAAAAGCACAAATGAATCTTGCTTCTTACCCATTGTCTGATTCCTATCACCAGATGTCATTCATTCACAGCAAGGAATATTAGCAAAAAAAAGTCAGGACGGTAGCCTATGAAGAGGAACCTTATTTCACACATCAGAGCTTGAATCAATTATCTCCCAGTTGTTTTTAGCTTAAAAAGAAGGAAGGAACAAGACGTCTTAATTACTGTTTGTCCTTTCATAACATCAGTCTTGTCGCCACAGGGAGGAGATAGTTACTCACGGAGAATGTGCTTCTAAACAGTGGCAGTTCAGGTCTTTCAGGATCCTTCTTTGGTCATTCCTGAAAGGAAAACTCAAGGAATGCAAAAGCAAGTGAATGTTTCAGTTCTTCAGCCCTTGGGGTTTGCAGTTGTGATTGGTGATCTAAAACACGTATCACGCTACTCATTAGCTAGACTGTTATCAATATGCCTCTTCCAATCAGCCCTTCCATCTTCTACCCTTATTTCGATTCAGATCAAGTTCCAGGCGGAAGCCAAATTCTTGGGGAAATGTTTGTGTTCAAACAACAAGCAAGTGAGCAAAAAGCAGAGCTCGCACAGTACTGCAGCTCTCCAGATACCTATCAGCTGCCGGCGTTTTTAGCTGATTTCCAACTGATATTTTGCAGACACAAATTTCAACACGTAAAAACCAAAGAATGTCCCTGTTCCTGTACCCGTCTGAAGAGCAGCAATGGGACAAGATGATGGACACTTCTACCTTGCTCAGTAACTGCTTTAACAAACAAATCCCTCGTTATTGCATTAAGGGTGGTGGACAGTAAACGGACAGTTTTAATTAGCAGCCATATCATACATCTGTGGCTGGAAGTTTCCAACAACACTCAACCATCCACCTTCCCAACCCTTCAATGGGTGAGCCTCAGGCTTTAGTGAAGGGGCAATAACGTGGGGTTTACACACAGCATATGCCACAGTTGCCTTCCTGGACATTAAGGAAAACCTGAGGCACATTGTCAGCTTGTCTAGATGTCACTGGATATCTTTGCGTAGAGAAAGGCTTCAATGTAGGTCTTCCCACTGCTGCTGCTTGGATTTATCCTGCTGTGGTTGCTACTGAAGCAAGGTTGAAGGCATAAATACCGTGACACGGCAGACATCACCAGCACTTGGGAGACACGGACCTTCTTCGAAGGTGATACCCTAACTCCCCAACCAACTCTTATGTGTACTTACTATATTTCAAATTTTATTTCCAGTGCTTAAGTTCTGGCCCCAGTACTGTTAAAGATGTGACGCTGAACTCCTTCTAGAGAGTCAGGGTTACAAATGCCTTCTGCATTCACAATGGTTCAAAGGTGCTACTGCTCTTAACACAACGATCTGATGATCACTTAACACAAGAGCGTCAGAAAGTACACACACGTGTCAAGCGTCACTGAGGCTTAGTAATGAGATGCAGTAATGCTGTATATATATAAATGGGATCATGGTTTAAATCCCAGCACTCTTGACTTCACATTTATGGAAGGTGGTCCTATTTTGTACAACACAGAGCATATAGCGTAACTCTGGGAACCACAGCTGTGACTTAGTTAATGATCTCAATAAATCCTACTTAAGCAGGGACAAGAAGAGAATTATGCAAATGACTATTTCTGCACTTGATAACTGAGGACATACCAAAATAAGCTTCAGCATACAAACACCAATACTTTTTTTAACCCACATACGTGAAAAATACGCAAGAGGGGGAACAGCCTACAGCATTTTATTTCAGAAGGGTTGCAGTTGCAGAACATTTGTTACAAACTTGATATCAAAGGAAGCATACAGAAGGCAGATGTACAAAGAGGGACAAAGAGGTTAAAAACCCAAGAAAGATGAGAGATTTTTCAAGCACAGCTGTGAATGTGACAAAGAATTACTTTTCTGAACAGACCTTTCTAAAACATTACAGTTAAAGCCTCAGTACAAAACTGCTGCTTTCTCAGCACATGCATCAGCCAGTCACACTTGGCAGCTAGATAAGATGTCTCTTGTAGACCCACGCATCACCTTTAAGCCGCTGTCGCCGGATACCCGCTACTCCAGGTTTACAACCCATAATTTAGTGAACTGAGAGCTCTGAAGACTTTAGTCCCAGAACACTATCACTATGCCCAAGGACCAACATGCAGCACCAGTGTCCTACCCAGCCATAGGAAGCACTGCTAGCCACAGAGCGCCCTTCTCAGAGCACAGAGCTGGAAGGATGGAGGTGTTCCCACATTTTTCCTACACAAGACCACTCTCCTCTCTGCAGACATCACTGCTAAGAGGCCGGTTACAGCTCAGCTGGTACAAAAAGTGGAAAAACTGGATGTGAAGTTTGAACTATTACAATGGGAGAAGGTGCTTCTGTGCCATTCAGCACCCTTCCAGATTTTGAGCTTGGTTCCTAGTTCTGGTCAGAGCTTAATGTCTGTTTCCTAATTTCCCAATGCATGAAAGAAATGTGCTCACTTGTGAACATGCATTCTCTGAAGTTCTGGAACATCTAAGTGATAGGCATTGTAGAATGTCAGAGTATACTCCAACCTCTGATGTATTTCCAAGCTCCAAATCAGTACATTAGTCCAGGAAGTAAATCCTACAAATTAAAATAGAAATCCTACAAATTAAAATAATCCACACAAAGGTGTGTGGATTCTGTGCAGCTTTTAAAATGTACTGATCTCTTGGCTAAATGCTAATGTCTTTTAACCACCAAGAATGAGGGTTAAAAGGTATACACATTATCTCCCAAAATTGTCTGATCTGGTCATGTGACTGAACCCTAACAAACTTTTTGTATGTACAATTTCACAAGAGATGGGACAAAATTCACGCCAGCCTCTAAGAGCCACCTCACTATTACTGGTTTGTATCTGTCAGTCCAAGAGCTCTGTTAGATCTCCCTAAACATTGTTTTGCATTGTGTGGACAAGTTTTTATTGCACATGGTCATTTAGTGCTCTGTAGACTGTCTATAGAATTATTGTATTTTGCAATATGGGGCTGAGAAAGTAAGTTTAAGTACTTTGCTTTATCAAGGATTGGAGTACTGACTATTTAGACAAATACAAGCTGAAGGCATCATATTTTATACTTACCCCTTCTGAACGTATTCCACATGCTTCTTTGAAAGAACAGCGATGATTTCATTCAACAATTGGTCTGGATTCAGTAGCTGAGTGGTGGTAACATTGCAGTGTGCCTAAAAGTAGTCAGCTCGTTATAAAGAGTCCACGGGGGGGGGAAAAAAGAAAAAAAAATCTTTCTCCTAAAACTGAAGACATTATGAAAAGTTTTCATAAATAAAGCTTTGGAACAGTAACTATAGTTACAAATGCTTCAACTTCCCAATACTACCATAAATAGGACATTGTAGCAGCCACAGGAACGCTGAACAACAACTGCTGGACAATTAATATCTCTACCTGGCTTCCGAAGTCACAGCAGCAGATGAGAGAATACAAGATCATAAAAAAGCCTTAGAAATTAACATAGGCTGAGGATGCAAAGTCAGAGTAAGGCTGGACCTTACAGTTCTTATTCAGCCTGAAATGTATGCAACTCCCTGCCATAACTGCTGTAACGCTGTGAAATAAAATTCTGTCTTCCCTATTGTACTCCAGTGTCCCTAGACATGCACCAGTGATTTTGCATATGCCATGGACAAGGGAAACTGATGCAGAAGGATAAAAGCTTTTAGAGACAGAAGATCTAGCTTTTGTTTCCAGTTGCTCAGGTGCCTGAATTATTTGCACAGTTGGGACTCCTGTCTGATGAGCTGGCCAGGTTTGTAGCCCAACATACATCCTGAACTCGTAAGACTGCCACCCTGCCTCTGACACGTGCTACTATTCTGACTGTATAGTAGGTGTCCTCACAGCTGCAGCTCCAGGAGCTGGCCAGCTGAAGGTATCCATCACTTATTTCTATGGAACTGTTCAGGCCTTGCCTCTTTCATGCTAATCATCTTTTTCAAATATGTCATCTACAGATTCACATATAAATTCCTCCTTGTATAACTTTTGAAGTACATTAGTTGCTTTTGAGTGATGTCTGCAGTTCTGTTCACTACACTACTATTATGCCAGTGCCATTTGATGTGTATTCTACAAAGCTAATATTAACCTCATGAGTCAACTTTGGTAGGTACAAATAATTAGTGTAATTTTAAGGTGCCCTGTGCAATG
This sequence comes from Nyctibius grandis, assembly GCF_013368605.1. Classification (NCBI taxonomy): domain Eukaryota; kingdom Metazoa; phylum Chordata; class Aves; order Nyctibiiformes; family Nyctibiidae; genus Nyctibius; species Nyctibius grandis. Next base: position 6,087,927 of record NC_090687.1, read on the forward strand.
CACTAACTGAGGAACTGCTTTTTCCATGGCTACTTAGAAGTGGCCAACTGGCTTGGACGCAGTGACATCAAAAGTTTAAAAATCAAAATTATGCTGAGAGCATCAGAAATTCTTTCATAAGGTGTAGTTATTTAGCCTTTAAGTTTAATGTCAGGTTCTCTTGACATCTAAAGGCTACATCAGAACGGACATGACACTCCTGGACTACACAAACCAAAGCCAGGAATGTTATCAAAATTCTTTTTTTTCTTAGTGGGAGAGCTAGGGGTATCTCTATACCAACAAAATGGTTACCAACTTTCAGCCAGGGTTCCTTTAAAACCATTCTGCTTCCCCTCACATTTGGTTTAGAGGGGATATAAAAAGCAATGGCCAAGGTCCTCCCTTGACCTGTTGGTGACTTGTCTGAGCCCAGACTAACACGACATCTCTTGGTGACAACTGGGACGTCATCATGTTAACAGATGCAGCAAGAGCAACTGCACCTCGCTGTAGGGTGCAGGCAAGTCAGGTCACGTAAGTTTTCAAAGACCGTTTCTAAAGGTATTGGATGTTTTCAGTTATTATACTTCTTTTCATGTAAGATACTTCTGGCAACGATACCTTAAGCTTCTTTGGACGATCTCCAGTGGATCGCTTCTTTTTGCTTGGCGTAAGCATTGTGATCACTTTATCTAGGCCTCTTTCAAGACTTCAGAATATTTTGGATTTTCTCTTCTTTTGGCTGCTGTGCACATGAGCTAGGCTGAGATCTAGTTCCACTGAATGACACCTGTTACATGAACAAATTAATCAGTTATTTTTCCTCAGTGTTTAGAAATTAGTTATTTCAGATACATCACTAAAATACCACCAGGACTGACAGAATGAAGAAAACCAAAGCAAGCGGAGTGTATTATGAGAGCTTCTGTTTGACAGTGCGCTGAGAGTTAAACCCAGAGACGTATAGAGAAACTGCAGCCCTCTGGGGAACTGGAATAAGGTTGAACTTACATTACTGAAAATAGGAATATATTCTGAAGACAATTGAGTTACATAGTCTTAAAATTTTTCTCTGCCTTCAGTGTTCCCTAGTGAACGTAGAAAGAGGTTTAGGAAGGTTTTTAACCAAGAGAATGGAAATAACAGCATGCTGTTGTAACAAGGCTTCCTAGGCAGAACACGGATTAAGGTAGTCCTGCTCTAAAGCAGAAGTGTACACAAATAACTGGACATTTACCTTCTTTCATGAAGAATCTCGTCTGCTTTCAAGTCATCTGTGTTTGTTGGGTTTGTGGGATTCTTAATTGGGGTGACAGCAGTGAACTGGCTCTCTGAAAGAAAGCATCCAAGCCAAAGCAGGTATGTTTTTGCATAAAGGATTTTCTTTTCTTCAGCAAGGATTTCTCATGATTAATAATTTATTTCTAAAACCAGCCCCCTTTTCTGTCTCAGGTCTGTATCTTCAGAACGATAAAATGTGTTTTCAGTATATTAACAATGCTACCCCTACCCTGCCAAGAAAAACTGTGACTGATTTCCCCAGGGCTCTACAAGTCAAGCCTTAGAGCGACCAGTGCAGTTCAGTATAAGAAATTTGGAAAGGAAGAGGAGCAGAATCGCTTTCTTGCTCTGCCACTGCTCCCAGAATAAATACCGAGCAATTCACTGTGTCCAAACAGTTGCATTCTTCGCCAAGCCATTTCCCTTATATGAAGGGTGTGAGTTTATATAGCTATATTTAGTAATACACGCTACAGAACAGCCTAAAAAGTTCTACTGCACACACATTGACAGAGTTCTGCAGTGCACGGTTTTGAATGTGCAGAAGCAAACACCAAGTGGAACAGTCAGCAAATGAGTTGTTACAATTAAATCCAACTTCAATGTTCAAAGTTTCAGCTCTCTACAGAATTGCACATGGCTCCAGACAATGGTGATCTCAAAATTTCCAACGGCTACTTCCACATTTCTATCGCCAAGAGAGTATTAATACCACCTTGCCTGAATCAAAGATCTTTCAATGAAACAAAGAATTACCTTTTAATCGTTTAATCCTCAGAATTATCTCACCAAAATGAGCTGAAACAGAGTTTCTGCATTTCCCATTTCAGAAAGAGTACCTACTTTTGCTTTTCAAACTTACCATGAAGTCAAACTTCACAAGTTACCACATACAATCTTAAGACAAAAATCAAACTCAAACAACTACCCTTTGTAGTACTCTTCCCTAAGTCCTTCACAAAGGATGTCATTGAACAGCAGTAAGTCCAGGATCCCTTATAACTTGATTCAGCTTGCAAAGACTTACTGTTTCTGAACAACGTTCCTTAGCATCTGGAACAGAAGAGTCTCCTATTGTAAGGTGTCCTTGGCATTTGAAGGACAGAGTTAGCATTTACAGCATCAACACCAAAACTTTTACATTAATGGTTGAAGGGAATGATACTGTACATACAGGATCCATCATTTTTCATAAGAATGAACTAGACAGGATGAGGACAGAAATTTCTGGTAACTCAGAAAAGCTGACATAATTTAGACAGATTTCTGTGGTCTATCCCACAACTGTAAGATCTATACACTGTTAACAGAAGTATTTTCACTGCCACACCGGACTCTTACTGTGAAAATGCTGATACGCTACCAAGAGAAATCTAAAAGTTAGATTTTTCTTAGAAGAAGCAAAAAAAGCAGACTTGACTAAAAGTAGACCTTTATTTTCACTCAAGGTAATAACAAAGGAAAAAGAGAGTGTTGAGGAAATCGTGTTCTCAGCCTTCATGGAAAAGTGGAACCAGATGCAAGTTTTAGGAACACAGCGCTTGGGTCCATGTCAGAGTGTGCCAAAGGCACGCACGTGTGACGCTGCAAGCAGCAACGACTTCTGTAATTAACACACAAGTAACATGCCCTGGTGCTAAACCTCTTGCAGCACCTTACCAGACGTACTAGAAGAACCAGGCTGGTGAATATGTCAAAAAAGTTAAGTCTTCCAGAAACAGGTGTGTTGGCTACACAAGTATTGTGTTCGTATTTGAATTTACAATAATTCCCATGCAACCTCTATGTTCTAACTCCTCATTAGTTACATTTGACGTACCTTTGAAGGCAGGTGCCTGAAAGGGTATGGTTTGTACTTGTGTCTCAGTCTGGCTCTTCGCAAAAGGAGTCTTCGGAGCAGGAAGCGCAAAGGGCATTTAATTTCTTAAACCTGACTCTGTATCAACATTTTCTTTGTTTTCATGCTTCTTTGATGCACTTTTCTTGTCACTGGAGTTGACAGTGTGTATTCTGTATCATCCAGTTGAGCATCATGCCTTGAATGCTACAAGAGATGTAACAAAAAAAAAAAAAAAAAAGAGACATCCTTTGCTGTATTCTGATCACATTCAGGAGTGTTACAGACAAGGAAATTCTAAAATTGAAGCAGGTTAAAAATACCATACAATGCTTGCCTATTGAGCAAAATAGTTAAAAACTCTTCAATACTTCTGATTCCCTCTATAACTTGCTAATAAACATCTCAAGTCATTTGTCATTTCTTTGTCTGCTCTTCTAAATTCTTCAGCTTGCACAATTAAGACTACTCCTCACCAGCTTATCTAAACATAGCTACGAATTTTCATTTGGTTTAACTGTATAATTTTAACTGCTTCATTGGATTTTCTTGTCCATTAAAGACAGGTTGAATATCTTCAAAGACTTGTCCAGCTCTAGCCTAGCTCCAAGATCTTGTTTGCTGTACCTTGTTGTTTTCTGTACCTTGTTGTCTTCTGTTAGTTTTAAAATCCTCATTGCCTCTTGTACTCATTCCCTATATGCTGTTTTTATGCAAATCAAATGTCAAAGCTCAAGTTCTCATCAAATGAATCATGACCTATAGCTAGAGGAAGCCACAATTTATGTTCAGCTATACATTTAAAACATTTCTTTACTCAGTTTGTAACTCCCCTTGGCCAGGGTCCACCAAACATTTAAATATGTAATAAGTTTTATGTACAATGAGAATAAGATTTTTTAGATTAAGAACAGTATATATATATTTTTTTAAGGAACTAGTACTTATTCTTCAAACACCTACTTTGTTCTGCGAGTATTTAGAACAAATTCTTCTAACAGAGATTCTTCAAACAGTGAAGCTGCATCAGAAAATTCCATGGATCCAAATGCATGTGGCACTTCACTGCAGTCTGGCACTTCTTCACATGTCATAGCTTTTTGAAACTGGAAAGAAAGATTCAATTAAGGTTCCACTGCATGATTAAAAGGAAGATTTAATCAGAAAACCGTCATTAAAATCTAAATCTTACTTCTTTCTAAGTTCCTTGTTATGGTTAACATCTAATGGAAGTTCCCATGCCAGCGATCTAAGTTTTATAATATGACTTTAATATTGTCAGTGTGGATTTGTCATTTGTTATCAAAAGCAGATGTGAAATTATTCTCAAAGCACCATTACCAAACCATCTTTCACGACCTGTGTCAAGAAGAGAAGCAACTCACAAAAAAACCCTGCCTTTGATTTCAAAACTTGGACCACAAGCTCTTTTTACCAAGAGCCAAATAATAAGCTGGGTAGAACCCAAGAATGCAGTAAAGTCTGAAAAGGGGCCAGATCAAGGTAAAAACGTTACAACCAAAACATAGGATTATGGAATCTGCAATAGTACCTGAAACAGCATTCAGAACCCTTCATCTAATTGCTAGCCCTGAAAAAAGTTGTCATTTATTAAATCACAGGATTCATAACTTCAGCCTTCATGGCTCACACCACATACAATCAGATGTGTGTCACAGTGTCCTCAGTTTCTAACACCTTTTGTTATTTTCAGGAAACTCTTCCCGAGGACTTGTTTCATACCGCTTCAGTGAAACTGCATACGGTTATTTTAAATTATCAGTCCTCAGCTGGAATGGATACCGTTGTAGGAAGCTATGTTCTGCTGGCAGGTAAGTTTCTCTTGGCCTGTGATCAAGGATATTGCAATGATCAGATCTCTCAGTACTACTGGAATAGAAACAGAGCTTCCTGGTACGCTACCAGACTATGACTTATTACAAAGCACTTACGGGAGGGCTGCTAGCTGCAGCCAGGAAGCTAACAGCCCAATATCGTAGTTAAAATCACGTTCCATTACAACACGAATGCCTGACCAGGATTCCTCGGCTACCGCGTTCCAGATGAAATTCTTGCCATGGTGAATTTTTTGGAATATCATTTTACAGCAAACGGCTTGAAATAAGGCAGTACTATGTACAAGTGTGGGCCACCAAATTCAGAAAGTGGCGAAGGTAAAGGTTCTGTGTTCTTGCTTGTCTTCGTGTTAGACCAGCTCTAGCTAGAGAACTCTTCTGGCTGGGTATTTCAGCAAATTCAGTTGATATTCGCTCACAGTATCTACATACAGGTAAGTTAAATGTGCCCTGAGCACTGTAGGACTAACGGATTGCTGTGTTGTGCAGACACGATTTTCACAACCACCTGTGAAGGCGTAACGCATGTGTTAAATAGTAGCATTTGCCAGACCAATTTACCTAGGACACCACTGGAGATGAAGTAACTTCACAGCTTCAACGCTACTGAACCTAGAGAACCTCCACCTTCATCTGAGTGCAGAAGACTAACCCACCATGGTCATGCAAATCACATTATGCATATTCAGCAACTCGTGACTCATGAGCAGCACTGGTAATCTTAGAATTCTCATCCATGTTTCAAAACAGTTGTATGAGTGAACTGAAATGATTTACACAGAATCACAGAATCAACCAGGTTGGAAGAGACCTCAGGGATCATTGAGTCCAACCATTCCCTGACACCACCATGTCAACTAGACCATGGCACTAAGTGCCATGTCCAGTCTTTTCTTAAACCCCTCCAGAGATGGTGACTCCACCACCTCCCTGGGTGACCATCAGCTCATGTAGCATCCATGTCACCTCAAAGTAGGCTGCCCAGACGACATGCCAGCATGTTTCAGAAGACTTTCCTTACTAATACATGTTAAATGCAACTAGCAAGGTATAAAAATATTTAGACACAAGTGTGGAAGAGTGCAGTAAGAAGAGAAGAGGAACCACAGAGGAAAATCTGGAATGATCACATAGGCCAGAAAATGGGTGGTTTTAGTCCATTTCCATGAGCAGCCAAGGGGAGATTCTGTGTGGGACTCATAATGCACCATGTTCTCCTGGATAGTTATTCCAGTAACGTCAACTCATAGAAGCAGCCCAGCTCACTAAAACATGTTAATGAGGAGACCCAACAGTCTCATGACCAAGACTTTGGCTGACTGCACACATGCTCTCTCATGGATGTCTAGGGCACCAGTTTGTTTTCCCAGGCAGAGCTTTGTTCATGCAGAGCAACATTTTAAATCAGTAGGTTGTCCTGCTGAATTCAAAAAACTTACCTCGAGGCCTGCTGACGGTGTTGTACTGGCGTGCCCTGTTAGACACGGAACCCTTAAGCAAACACTCTTGCCACGAGCCTTCTTGGATAGAAGCAAGAGATATGTTGCCGACATTTGGTCAATTTCCACTAGAGAAAAAAAAAAAAAAGAAAAAAAAGAGTATTTTAATCTCCTCTTTGGAAACACTCTAAGTACAAAACAAGCTCAGCCTTCTGAAAGTTCCTGCGTTTCTGCAAGTTTTTCTACCTGATCTGCATCCCTAATGTTTGATCACCTAAGTGTAATTTCAGACTTCAGTTGGTTCACATTACGTGTTTGAGATCATGAAACAGACTGTGGTGGTTATTCTCTGCAAGTTAGTTTGTAGTACGCTCACTAGTGTGAAAACTAATGCTGGGGCCAGAATCTATCTACTGAAGTGAATGGCAAAGCTATCAATTCAGTTTAGCCAATATTTCAACCAAAGTCTCAATTTTTCGGAAGTCCCCTCCATTCTTCCCCCACGAGCAGCACCAACTTCTTGCACGATTTTCAGCAACTCTGCTTGTGTGATGAACATGGGTACAATGCTTGACAGGTTTGCAGCACAGTACAATTAGTCTGAATTAGTTATAAGGGATTAGAAGTCCTCGAGTAAAGGACTATATGCAAATACAGAAACCTATTTGGAAGGACTCTTCCCGTGTAGACAGATTATTCAGATTATTTTCTATAAATGAAGAACAAGTAGCATTAACTCCACAAATCCATCTTAAATATCACACACATCTAAAAAGTCTGTTTCTACTAGAGTTACGTGGAAAATCTAACAGTTCTTCCAAAGCGAAGAACTATGTTACTGCTACTATGTACAATGAAGCAAAAAATTCAATTTCAGGGGAGAATTTTCAGATTCAGGTTGAAGCTGGAGTATGCAGCGTGTTTTAAGTCTCCTTATTTGCATTCAAAAGTGACTAAACTTTTTTAAAAAAAAAGTGAACAGTGACTCCAAAACCCATATTTTATAGTCTGCCTGGGTGATGTTCTGATATTTTTCTTTCACTCTTTTTTTTTTCTTCTTACTTACTGAACAATTTCAGAGCAAAGAGTTAACCCAGTTGTTGTTCAACTCTAAATTTCTGTAAGTCTGTTTTGACTTTAAGAGATTCAGAAGGATTTTACCACGGTGGGAAATAACAGTAAGGTTTAGGAAGCACCACGAGAACAACTAAAGGAGGAAAAGTAAAGAACAAATTTGAACTTCGGAGCTGTAGGTAGGAGCTACAGCTAGATTCTGGAGTTCTGCAGGGGCTCCTTAAGTCTGAAAAGTATTAAAAATTTAATACTTGAGAATAAGTGAGCATTAGTCTGTTAATGCAGTAAGTTTATTTTCTGTATTACTGCATTTAATTACTGTAAATTACTGATACATACTTCTTACCTCTGATATTAATTCCAATATACTCTCCCTGCTCTGTTTATGAAACATGGAAAGCTCTGTTACGCAGTCTTCGTCAAGATGTCCCAGCTGCAAGAGTCAATAATCAACCATGATTTTAGATCTTGTATTTTAAATATTTAGCATCATAGCTAAATATTGTAGGGAACAGACTGAAAAAGTCACACAACTTCAACAACTTCACAGTCCGGCCCCTCCTTGGTGAGAGGTTGTGAATTTAAATGAGAAAGCCTGACAGCAGATGAGATTTTTACTAGAATGGAAGCTACACTTTCACCTCTCCATAAATATTCAAAGCTATCAGACATGCTCATCTTTTCCAGAGCCAGTTGGAACTGATGCAGCAAGCACAGCAAAGCTGTTCTTTATCTAGGGAAACCGTGGCATCCAGTGGCCAACGGGAAGCATTGTCTGCAAACGTGCAGGAACCTCAGTACTTACTACTGACAGCTGGATTCTTTTATTTTCCTAGATTATTTTCTTTATTTTCCTCTCCACACTACCTTAGTCTCTCACATGAGTACAACAAGTGATAGAGGCACAGAACAAACATACCTTCAACGAAGTCAATTTTTGTTTGGAACTAGCAATTTTCGGTGAGGTCTAGATACAAGGTAAACCATAATCATGTCTAACATGCTCTCCAGAACATTTGCAGTTTGCAGCTTAAACAAAGTATTGACCAAGCAGCCTGGAGAATCAACTGGTCATTCATGTGTGGAAATACTTCACATTTTGATGAGAAGCCAGTTATTTTGTAAGTTAAGCATCAGCTGCAGAATACAATGAAAACACATTTGAAATTCCTCCTCAAGAGAAATCGAGAGAAACTAATAACATTTTGACACCAAGAAGAACCAGAAAGGAACCACAGCCATCTCAAAGTTCATCTTTGGAGAAATGTTTTCACACCCCCATACTGTGAGGGCTGTAGTAAGCCAGTAAAGATTACATTACATACTTTAGTATTCACCTGACAAGTGTACTTACTGGGTATTTACTTTGCCACTGAACAGCGTCAGAATAACCTTGCATGAGCCAAGGGTGACTTAATAGATGTTTAACTGTGATCTGCTTCTTCGGGTCCACCTAGTGGGCAATAAAAATCCAGCTGATAAGTAAATCGTGGAGAAGAACGGAATAAACTATTTGTCTTCCACTTGGAATTTTAGGGTGGTTAGAAGCTCAAATGGAAACCAATACTGTTCCACAGCTTCACCGAAAGGAAGGCCAAACACATGAGCTGTGAAGAGCAGTTATAGAACCTACAGTAACAATAAGTGTTCCAGGAATATTGAGCATTGGCTAGATTGCTTAGATGTAGCCCAAATGCATATTCAGTACGTTCAGCTTCATTTATTAAACAGCTCTTATTTATGTAGCACAATTAAGAACAACCAAATGCAGGCTGCTTGAAGACTGTTTAATCATTTAAACTTTGCTTAATTATTTCTATACCCCATCATTCTCCTCAAAGAATCTTCAGCAGAAGGCAATAGTAATCTTTTCTTCCAAAACTCGTAAGAATTAAACTTTGTGTTTAAACACTGAATATTTTTAAAGTATTTCATCAATGCAATGTTTTGACCTATGCAATAGTGCTTTCTAGACCTATTGAACAGAAGCAATACGCTTACCTGCAGCATTTGGTTAAGTAGTAGTGTACCGCTAGGTGAGAGCCACTTTGGAATACTGTATTTTCCTCTCTGCAGAAAAGAAAAGGATTTAGAACAAACCTTGAACAGCTAGCTCAAAAGGAACTGCTAAATTACCTGGGTGATAGTGACATCTGTATTCAGTCAAAAAGGAAGAACAGCAGGCACACGCAGACTTAGCTTTAAGAATGACTTGAATAAATTAAATGGTAGTACTAAAACCCAGCTGTATTAGTAAGGAAAATGTGATGTTTGAATTATCAGCTGCAGTTTTCACCCACTCGGCTTGTGTGACATTTCCACCTCGGCCCACTTTTGCAGCTAACCTGGTCCTTATCTGTTGCATTGCTTCATCATATCAACTTGATACTGAAGTTTTAGAAGTGCAGACATGTTGGAGCATGAATGACTGACATTAGCACTCTGAAATGGGAATATTCATTGAAATCACTACTTTTCAGACACTGCAAATAAACCATCCTCAACATTCAGTTATTCTTTTTTTGAATAGGCTACATCTAATGCTAGAGTTTCGATCTCTACTCATACTGCATAACAGGAAAAAGGATACAGGTCTAACAGGTAAGTTTATTTCAATCAATTTTCTGGGGGTTTTTAAATTCTTGATTAGAATAAAATCGAAAATGGCTTTCAGATTTGAAGCACAACAGCAGTAGCTAAAAACCAAACCAAATCCACCATCACAGATCATTTACTTCTCAATGAAAATGGAGAAAAAATAAATAAAAATCAGTAGACAGCCACTGTGAAATAACCTAACTACCAATTTGTCACGGCAATTTTCCTTCTACAAACAAATGCCTCAATAACAAAACAGTTGGTATTATATGCAACATATATTTCTAAGCAGAGTATGTATTGCTTTGATCACAGGTTAAGGAATTTAAGTTACATCTTTGCAGACACTACTAATGAGCTATTTACAGATAGTTTGTAGGCTGTTTCACAATGCAGCTTTACTCTGAACCTAAGCCACGTCAAGTAACACACGTAATCTGCATTTTGTTTTTAATGCTACAGAACATGAGACAAGGAAAAACAAAATTAGCATCTACTTGACTGAGGGCAATGCTGGAAGGTAAATAGCTTGCAATAGCTACCAGATGCATAAGACCACACCAGAAATAAGGGGGTTTTACAGAATTTACATCACATGCTTAATTTTTCATTCAAAAGTAGAAGTACTTATTCAAGTATTCCCAAATGAAGAGATGTGGAACGTTCCAAGGGAAGAAACACTGCACATAAGTCATACGATACTAATTAGATTCAAGCAGCAGATTATTACATTGACTTGGAACAACAGTTCTCAGTTGAGATTACAATAAATTTCAGGATCTATAACGTGTGAAATTAAATTCCACAATACTGCACAAATGTCCTCATTTCAAGCGATTTTCAGTTCACAACCACATAAAATTAAAACAAATTCAGAGTGGAAATAGCAAGTCTGCATCTTAACACCTGTGACATTCTCAGTTGTCGGCTGCACCCAGACTGTTTTAAAACTTTACAACACCTCAAACTGAGCTTCCTACGGATCTTCTGTTAAGGTACTCAAGTCCCCTCCAATTCCAGACTAAAAAAAACATGCCATTTGATGAACTAATCCTGCACTTTATAGAGCTGTGACTCTTACGCACCCTGAAAACACTCCCTGTATACATCAGCTGTCAGGTGCCTCCTACCAGAGTAGTCCTTGAACACTCTCAAGGAGTTTTTTGGGGGTTTTTTTTAGACATATCAGACTCTGGGTGAGAGAAGAAGAAAGAGGTAGTAGAAGCCAAAGCCCTAACCCAGCACAGCTACTCCTCACTCCACTCACTTAGTGGAAGCTTTATCAAAATAAATCTTATGGCAGCTTAGAAGTGGCTGGTAGAGGTGTGTGTATGGTGTGGAACAGAAGCTATTTACCTGCGTCAGGAGGAGTTTACAGGGAAACAGAACCAATTCCTGAATTCTATTACTTTTTCTGTTGACTATTGTATCTTACATTTCCTCCTCATTTTGGAGGAGGAAAGCATAACAGTAGATGCAGAATCCTGCTTTTCCTAGACATGAGAATAGCTGACATTTAATAACATTCTTTTTGGTAAATCAAATTACATATTTGCTATTCTATCCCATACAGGAAAAAGCCAGATAAAGGCTCAGATGCAAAAATCCAGCCCACCGGCAAGAAAATGCTTCTCCTGAAACTCAGTTTCCTGTCATATTATAGGACCAAGCTAGAGTACTGCAAAGGCCAGCCAAAGATGGAAACAAAATCCACAAAATACTGATAGGGAAAGTAGCAAAGTGTAACATAACTCAGCAGATATGCCTTCTGGCCCTAGGCACATCTCAACAGGTTCTGCCATCAGAAAAGCAAAGGCCTCTCATAATGCTTAGCAATGCCTGTTCCTCGTGTATTCTAGCACCATCAATACCCACCATTATCTTCCTGTAGAGAGCCATGACGTTGTCATCATCAAAGGGGAGAAAGCCGCACAGCAGAGCTTATAGGAACACTCCCATGCTCCAAACATCTGCCTAAAAAATAAAAGTGAGTGGAAGTTCTGAATCTGATCTATCTAAAACGGCTTAGAGGCAGGTACTGTTGTCCCCCCTCGGCAAAGCCCACATACAACTCGTGTTGTAGGCTCCTTAATTCTGGGCAGAGCTCTTGTATTCCAAGTGAAAGCACAAAACCCAAATTCAAATTTCAATTCACTCAAGCTAGAGCACTAGTAAAACCAATATCCTCTCCTTTGCTCACCAGATTGCTGCATTACCTTCAACCTACAAGAACTGCAATTACAGCATTTTGGATGGATTGACAAAGGCAAGTAGCAGGTCCTAATGTTCTGGACGTGGAATCAAAGCTGGATAAACTCCACATTTTTTCTTCTCTCAAACTTTACTACACTGCACAGCACAGAGAGTGAGTTTTCATACACGAGATTTCAAGCTAAAGACAGGACTGGCAAAGCACACAAGATACTGAGACTGCACAAAAATTTGCAACAAGAATTGGATAATTAACAAATTGCTGCATGAAAGAACGTGCCGTAGAAGGAAGGGGTTTAAGTTACTGTTTCGTAGGGCACTAAAATGTGGAGCAACAAATGGAGACAGCGAAGGATTGGCCAGAGATAAACTAGCCAGCTACATGATCTGTGGCCAAGAGCACTGTGTGCTATTCCAGGCTGTGACTGTTGAGGCTAGTCACACAGCTTCTGAGAGCTACCTGGGCTATGTTACCCAGCAGAATCCGAGAGAGAAACCAAGTGAGCATATCTGAACCCCACCACATTTAAATACACGGAGGGGCAAGGCAAAAAAACAACCCTACCCCAGAACTGTACTGCACACCTCTGAGCCAATATATGCTTTGCCCTGAATCAGCTCTGGTGCTGCATAAGCTGGGCTTCTACAGCGTGTGTTCAGATGGTAATCAAGGCCACCCTAGAATAACACAGAAAACCCACCACACAGAAGCATTGGCCTTAACACAGCTTAAGTCTTCCAGCAACATATTAGAGGCCTCAGAGGCTTCATTTTCCTCTGCTGTGCACCTATACTCACCTTATATTTTGCTTCCTTTGGTGTAATATATGGCTTCACTAGGCAAAAATTGTTTAAGACCATGAGTATCCTACAAACGTTCAGATCCCAAACTGCTCATTCATCTATTATCCTAGCAGTCTTTTCCTCAGCCCCTCCTCTGATCAGAATGGATTGAGAGCAGCCCTGAGGAGAAGGACTTGGGGCTGATGGTTGATGAGAAGCTCAACATGAGCCGGCAACATGCGCTGGCAGCCCAAAGCCAACCGTGTCCTGGGCTGCATCCCCAGCAGCGTGGCCAGCAGGGCGAGGGAGGGGATTCTGCCCCTCTGCTCCGCTCTCATGAGACCCCCCCTGCAGTGCTGCGTCCAGCTCTGGGGCCCCAACAGAAGGACACGGAGATGTTGGAGCGAGTCCAGAGGAGGCCACGGAGATGCTCAGAGGGCTGGAGCCCCTCTGCTCTGGAGACAGGCTGAGAGAGTTGGGGCTGTTCAGCCTGGAGAAGAGAAGGCTCTGGGGAGACCTTCTAGCACCTTCCAGTGCCTGAAGGGGCTACAGGAAAGCAGGAGAGGGGCTTTTGACAAGGGCATGGAGTGACAGGATGAGAGGGAACAGTTTTAAACTGAAAGAGGGGAGATTAAATGAGATCTGAGGAAGAAATTCGTTACTGTGAGGGTGGTGAGACCCTGGCCCAGGTTGCTCAGAGAAGCTGTGGCTGCCCCCTCCCTGGCAGTGTTCAAGGCCAGGTTGGATGGGGCTGGGAGCAACCTGGTCTGGTGGAACGTGTCCCTGCCTGTGGCAGGGGGTTGGAACTAGATGGTCTTTAAGGTCCCTTCCAACCCAAATCAGTCTGTGATTCTATGATAAGAGTACTTTTCTTTGAGGCTGTGAAGAGAAGAGAGATGAAATTTGGGAAGAAGTCATCCAAGAGCTACTGGGCATGAGGCTAGCTGGTTATTTATACCAATATTTAATGCAATAACTTCATGAAGAACCACTAAAGAGAATTCCTTATTAAAACCGGGTTATTACTTTGCCTGGGCTTTGTTCTAAGCAGATCAGAATAAGATGACGTTATACCACCAAGATGATGGTCTAATAGTCTTGATTGCCTGCAAGATGCTCTAACTTGAGTCAAGGAAAACTATCTGAGGACAAGTAACTCCCTTTGGATCAGGAAGAACTTCTTCCCATTAAATTGCTTCTTAACAGCACCCACCTCACATGTTAAGCTGACAAATAGAAAGGGCTCCTAGAAAACAATTTTAAACTCAGGAAACAACTCAGCACAAGCAGATGGCACCAGAGGGTTTGTAAACCTAACTGGAATAGACTATCTGATCCGATCCACAATCTCCACAGATGTACAAATCTTCTGAAAAAAGACATATACCTTATGTGTACATACAACTTATTAGGGGAAAATGCCCATGAGCATCAGCTTTATATTAGAGGCCTTTACCTGTGACAGCAGGTGCTATACATGCAGGATGATCTCTGCCTTCGATTCTGATAAAAGATGAAGTGTAAGAGGAGAAAACAATCTTAACAGTCTGGTCATAACATGCAGTTAACTGCTCTGTGGCACAGTTAAGGCCCTACCAAGTGATTAGTGATTGGATGACAACTATGCACAGCCTAAATTTAGGGTCTTTGGGCAAGTCTCTGCACTGCACTCTCAAGTCAAACATGCCATTTGTATGTGCGTGCAGTAGCAGAATTAGCTCTGCTCCGTGAAAGCAACCAAGACTCTTACCTTTGGCTGTGCACGAAGTCCAAAGTCTGTCAGCTTCGAATTATGTTCCTTGTCAATCAGCAGATTTTCCTGGTAAAAGAGAAAGTGGTAATGAATGGTTCTACAAGTTAAGTATCCAAGGAACCACGTTTTCTTTCACCTTATTTCTTCTTGGCATTAGCAGCTAGAATTTACCTAGAGCTCTCCTCTGGAGGTTCTGACAGGTTGCTAATGAATACATCCCATATTCCAGATGGGGAATACTAGTTCCTATCTGCTAAGAAGGGCCTGGGGAGGGGTGGGTTGACAGGCAGCAAGCTGAACGCGAGGCAGTGGTCTGCTCTGGCAGAAAAGGTGGCCAGCAATATCATGGACTGAATTAAAAGGAGCACAGCTAGTGTATGGGGGGAAGCTAGGTCTGCCAGCACAGGAGAGACATCAAACTGAAGTAAGCTCAGTGGGCGGCCACGAGTCTGCTCAGGGGGCTGGAGTGCCTGCTCAATGAGGAGAGGCTGAGGGAGAGACATTCGTTCAGCCTGTGGAGGAAAAAGCTTCAGTGGAGACCTCACGGCAGCCTTTTAATACCTACAAGGAGGGCATGAAGACAGAGCTAATCGCTTCACAGCAGCGCATGGTGGGACAGTGACAGACAACAAGCATCAAGAGGTGTTCAGACTGCAAACAAGGAAAAGTGTTTCTCCTCGTAAGGACACTGGAGAGCTGAACAGGTTGCCCAGAGAGATCGCGGTGCCTCATCCTTGGGAGAGGTCGAAGATGTGACTGGATAAAGCCCCAAGGAGCTTTGTCTGACACGGCTTTGAGGAGGAGGTTCAAGCAGAAGCCTCTAGGAGTCACTTCCCATCCAAGTTATCACACGATCCTATGAACCTGTCAGCTCTCCAGCTACCAGCCAGCTCCTTCCAAAAGGTACGTACAATGCTTCCTTTGGGGAGAAGTTCTTTGGAGACAAAGATTTCATAAGCTGTCTAGGAAAAGGCTTGTGCACTAAGAATTTGCTTTTCTCAGAGACGTCAGCTTATCTAAAAATGCAAATTTCTAACCCCTCAAAGGAGAAACGGACTCAAGTCTTCCATCCCCTACAGCTATGCTTAAACTCTGCAGAGACAGCAAAGCCACAGGACGGGTGCAGTAGCATGCATCTCCCCCTATACCCTCTGTCTAGTCACCACTTGTGGTGTCACTTTTTCCTTTGGGTGTGAAAACAGAACGGTTTGCACAACAGAGTGGCACCACAAAGACTCTCTCCAGGTACAAGCTGGCATAAAGGGGATAACAAAAACACCTAAGCGACACTCAAAGTCAGATCCATGCCTCTGCTCCACTCCCAGCTGGAGCGTGTTGTTCCTCTTCTCTTTCAGAGGAAGCTCCTTCCTCAGATACAGCCACATCTAGCTCAGCTGAGGAGCATGGTAGGAAGTAGAAATGATGCTCTTTTAGAAGATGTTTAAGAATTGTTTCATTTGAACTCTGTTACCATCCACCACTACAGCTAAAACCAGGAACCTTTGCCATGGCAGAAACACCATTTCTTACCTCCAAGACCATGAATATTTTCTTGGATGTCTCTATCACACGACACAACCAGCAAATATGCTGGTGACTTAAGTTCTTCATGGCACCAATTTCTATTTTAACACGAGGCAAGTCATCCTAAGAGATCACAACAGCAAGCTATGAAATTTCTGGCTACTTTGACAGCCTGTACATCACAGTAAGCATCAGACTGTTGAACAACACAAAATTTCACAGCATGTCTATGACAGCACACAATTTGACTGCTCGAACTCAATGCAGCAACAGCTCTGCCGTTACTGCCCTACAATTCTGCCACAGTGATCAGCAAAACCCAGAGGGGCAGGCGTAAAATAGCTAATATTCTCATCAGCATCCTGTTTGAATTACTGTAACCTTTAGCTTCCTCAATTTTACAGCCAGAGAATGTTCCCTCCCCCCAAGAGGGCACAAGATTTGTGGTCGCCTGTCAAAATTCTTCCAAGTCTACAGCATCCGTCAATAGCCAGCAGGGCAAGCGAGCAGCATTTTGACGTGTCGCACCCCTGTGCTCTTGGGAACTTCACAAGAACAGCAAAAGATGCCACCAACTTTGAAGTATCTTCTGGCTTACCCTTAGAGCAAGTTTGTCCACGGCTTTTATTGCAGCCTTTTCGCCAGCGAGAAGATGTCGGGCAAGTTTTACCTTGGCAAACCCACCTAGAATTCAAAAAAGAGACGTTTAAAGCTCATTGTGATGACGTGTTTTCTTGCCTATAACCTCAGTTACGCTGGAGTACGCGGCACACACAGCGTGCAGCGTCCTCATTAGAGGAAGAAGCGGTCACTGCTACCAACTTCCAATTACATTTTCAGAGTTCTGCCTCCCAAAAGACACATTGGAAACATGACCCACAGATTGTGCAGTAACAGTGAATAAATACTGTTAAATACCGATAAATACTGACGTGGTTATGTTGCAAATACTCTGATAAAATAATCAAGAATTGACCCTATAGAAGAGTCACGTTTGAAATAGGCAGCCCTAGGCGCTGTTAGGTTTGAAACAGGTGACCAGAGAAACCTCACCTGGAAGTTACTGGAGTTTTCTATGTTTTGTTTAAAAAAACAAGGAGACCATCACGGACATTAGTTACACTGCTTGGAAACCCCCCTTACCCTTCCCATCCTGATTTGAATATCAGGGATAGTTTCCAATCAGTAGAGCAGAACTAACCAACGATTGCTTTAGAATAAGAATATTGATAAGGTTATAACGAACGGAACCGAGCGTTGTCAAGGTTAAATTTCAGAGCGAGCGCACTACACATTTTTATGTAAAAGAACTTACGCAATAATGACTCGACAGAAAAAGCGTATAAAACTTGCCGGATTTTAATGTTTGGTTGGACACGTACGGAGGAGCTGTCCCCAGCGCTGAAATAAAGGAGTGCTGCTGATCTGCTTCGTGTGGGTGAGTTCTCTTCCCCATCGCTAACAGCCAGATGGATCCCACACATCTGTTTGCATCCACAGATGAAGCCCACCGGTTCCAGCTGTTCCACGTAACTCGTAGGACTTGAGAAGCTCCTCATGGTCACCCCCGGCCATTCTGAGGGGAACAGGCAGCCCGCAGTTATTCCCCGCGCCTGCGAGGAGAAGGCGTAGCCGGGGCTCTGGCTTTTCCACCCATAGCAGCCTAGCAGCTCTCTCGGGTGCCCGTGCGGGGCTGAGCAGCCCCTCCAGAGACCCCAGGGCCTCTCGCAGCCCTGCCAGCGGCCCGTGCGGGGCGGCACCGGGGGGCAAGACTCGCCGGGGCCGAGGGGACGCGGAGGGGCAGCACCGGGGGCAGCACTCGCCAGGGCCAGGGCCGAGGGGCAGCACTCGCCGGGCCGGGGGACGCGGCGGCGGGGGGGGGGGGGGGGCAGCACTCGCCGGGGCCGGGGGGGCAGCACCGGGGGCAGCACTCGCCGGGGCCGGGGGGCAGCACTCACCGGCTCCGCAGCCGCTGCCCGGCGCGGCCGTTGCCGTTCAAATCTCGCTGCCGCTGCGCCCGCTTCCGGCCAGGCCGTCCGAGCGACCAATCACCGAGCAGCGCCTGACCGGAACAGGCGGGGCCGCCGCCGCCGCGCATGACGGGAGGGAGGTCGAGATGGAGCTGGAGGCGGGGGGGGGGGCACCGCCATGGCGGGAGAGTCTCCTCTGCCGAGACGACCTCGGCCGCGCCCGGTCCCGGCAGAGACGGGACACGGCGCCCGCTCCCATCGCCAAGCCTGCCGCCTCCTACAGCCGCAGGGGCGGGCGTGGGGCCCGCGCCGCCGGGCCTGCCGCCACGCACAAGATGGCGGCCCGGCCTGTCGCCATGGGCGGAGCGCGCCTCCCGTCATGCTCCGCGGGCCCGGCCTTCCGAGGCGTGCGGCCCTGCCAGCCGCCGGGCCCCGCCCCCGGCCCCGCACGGCCCGGCCCGCCCCCGGCACCGCCCGGCCCCGGTTCCCTACGTGACTATCACAGGCTAAAGACCCTGAATGGGAGAGGCGAGTGTAGCTCCATGCCGGTATTGACTGAGATGAGGCGGGATACCTCGGTGCTGAGGGTTAACCATGGCAGGCTGCGAAGCCCCACACAGCCCTTCGCTTGGGGTGGGGGAAGAGGAAAGGGGGAGTAAAAGCGAGCAGCCAGGTGTCAAGATGAAAAATGTTTCAGAAGCAAAGGAGAAGTGGAAGGAGAGAGAAAAGAAAACACAGAATCACAGAATCAAGTCAGGGATTGGAAGGGACCTCGAAAGATCATCTAGTCCAATCCCCCTGCCGGGGCAGGATTGCCTGAATCATGTCACCCAGGAACGCGTCCAGGTGGGTTTTGAATGTCTCCAGAGAAGGAGACTCCACAACCTCTCTGGGCAGCCTGTGCCAGTGTTCGGTCACCCTCACCGTAAAGAAGTTTTTCCTCGTATTTATGCAGAACCTCCTGTGGTCCAGCTTGCACCCATTGCCCCTTGTCCTGTCAAGGGATGTCACTGAGAAGAGCCTGGCTCCATCCTCATGACACTTGCCCTTTACATATTTATAAACATTAATGAGGTCACCCCTCAGTCTCCTCTAAGCTAAAGAGACCCAGCTCCCTCAGCCTCTCCTCATAAGGGAGATGTTCCACCCCCTTCATCATCTTCGTGGCTCTGCGCTGGACTCTCTCTAGCAGTTCCCTGTCCTTCTTGAACTGAGGGGCCCAGAACTGGACACAATATTCCAGATGCGTCCTCACCAGGGCAGAGTAGAGGGGGAGGAGAACCTCTCTCGACCTGCTGACCACACCCCTTCTAATACACCCCAGGATGCCATTGGCCTTCTTGGCCACAAGGGCACACTGCTGGCTCATGGTCATCCTGCTGTCCACTAGGACCCCCAGGTCCCTTTCCCCTACGCTGCTCTCCAACAGGTAAAGTTGGAGTAAAACAAAGCAAGTAACGCGAAGGCAAGAGGCAAGCAGCTACCACCACCCGTGGGTAGACCTGCGCCCAGCCAGTTCCCAGGCAAAAGCTGGCTAACCTCCCGAAACCCCCTCCCCACGCTTCTTGGGGCTCAGCACAGCACGGTGTGGCACGGAATATCTCTTTGGGTAGTTGGGCTCACCCACCTGGCTGCGTCCCCTCCCAACGCCTTGCGTACCCCGCCGTCTGTTCACGGGGGTGGCAGAGCGAGACGCAGCGGAGGCCTCGAGGCTGTGCAAACCCTGCTCCGCAGCAGCCAGAGCATCAGCGTGTTGTCAGCGCTGTGTCGGTCACAAGCCCAGACCACAGCACCACTGGAGCTGCTCTGCAGAAAATGAACTGCACCCCAGGCAGGCCCCATGCGCCTGGGAAAACGGGCCACAGTGGTCAGCAGAAGGGCTCCGACACGGCTGATTTCATTGCTGGAGATGGCTGCCAGGCTTGGCCAGGCCCTGCTGTCCCTCCAGAGACCCCAGGGCCTCTCAGAACCCTTTAAGGGGCACGTGTGGGGTGAAGCAGACCCTCCAGGGAGTCCCAGAGCTCTCACAGCCCTCTCAGGGGCACATGTGGGGCCGAGCAGCCACTCCAGAGAGCCCCAGGACACTCCCAGGCCTCGCAGGGCCCCATGGCAGGTGCTGCAGGGCTGCTGCGAGGGCCTGGGGAGCAGCACGGCTACCCGGGGCTCTGCACGGGGCCCAGCAGAGCCCCTCCAGCTGTCTGGGGAACAGCAAGGCTCCACAGGGTCGTGTGTGGACCCTCCTGGGGCCCTCGTGGGGGGCTGGGGGACAACAGGGCTCTGCAGGGGTGCGTGGGGGGTCCGGGGGGGCAGCAGGGCTGCGCAGGGCCTCGTGCAGGGCTGTGACAGACTGAAATACAAAGTGATTGTCTCAAAGCTTGCTTGCGTGCACCGGTTTGACAAATATGACGGCGGAACTGCGGAACCCACAGGCTGCTTGATGCAACACACCACTCTGGTGCTCATCAGTCACCGACCATCACCTCGACCATCCCATGAGTGAGCAGCCCACCAAGAACATCCTGTTTACTATAGACGACCACACGAAGGCCGAGTGATGAGCGGGACCTAAATCGTGTGAACTGCGCATGGGACGTATGCGCATGTGCAAAACTGTAACCAGGGAACCCACTTCCTCATCTAAGTGGTATAAAGGAAGAGCAGCCCTGAGACGCGGTGCTAGCCCACCACCAGAAGGCTGAGGACGGACAGAGGACCTGCGGGATGCCGCTGGATCCTGGGTGGTGAGTTATTTGTGGGGCTCTGACCCGTACGGGCAGCGCTGACCAAGGAGGGCTGCGGCCTGATCAGTCGTAGCTGACAAAGCCTCCCCCTCCCGGGGAACCACATCGGTTCTTGACAGGGGCCCGGCAGAGTAGGTGCCCTGCGGGTGTCTGGGGGAGCAGGGCAGTGCGCGATGAGGATGAAGAGCTCAAACAGCACATGAAGGTCCAGAGTCTTTTTATGAGTGGCTGGGAGACGCAGGCAGGCCGGCGGCGCTGAGGCCTCTGCTTCCCGCCTGCAGGATGCCCGCTTCCTTCGTGGGCCGCCATCCGAAGTGTTCCTCTCGCTGCCCTGCAACAGAATTTGGCTGCTGCTTCAGGCTGCCGGCACAGCCACAGGAGCTGCCAGGCACGGCCCAGCCGTCCCCTTCCCATGAAACGGGAGCGCTGCAGAGAGCCGGCGCCCGTCCAGGCTGGGACTCGCTGGAGAGGGCAGGGTGGGCAAAAGCTTTCCTTCACCTCTTCTCTGGGTTCCGCAGACCGGCAGAGCGGCTGGAGCCTCGGGGCCACGATGCAGGCTGTGCCGTGTACTGCACAGCCCCAGGCTGCTGGCAGGGGGCCAGGTGCAGCTGCTCGGGTGTTTGCCAGTGTGCAGAGCACGCCGAGATCAGCTCTGCTTGCAGCTCCTGCCGCCGCCTCCCGGGGCAGGGGTCCTCCTCCTCCTCCTCCTCCATGCCTGCCGGAGCTGGCAGCGCAGCCTTCGCAAGCTGAATCTGGAGGGAGGCTCTTCCGCTAGAGGCCTCAGGATCATCACGGTTTGGGTGGCCAGGGAGGCGACCGAGGGCGTGCTGTCCTTCTCCGCCTCTTGCAGGGCTGTGACGGGAAGGAAGAGAGCCGCTGTCAGAGCCCGGAGCCACGGGGACCTCCAGAGCCCCTCCGGCCAGGGCCACCCCTGCCCCCCCAGCTCTTCCCAGGGCCAGCAGGGAGGTGGGGGCACGGGCACCAGCCGCAAGGTGCTGCCCACTGATGCCCCCCATGCAGGGAGCAGACCCTCCCCGGCCTGGGCAGCGACTGGCGCTCCCTACCCAGGTCCATCCTCCTCCCCACCACCCCCACAGACAGCCCACTGCCCTCACTCACCCCCGCAGATGACCTGGAGCTTCTCCGGGTGCTCATCCCTCATCTGCCGCCCAAGGAGCCCTAGGCACACACAGCCCATCACACATCCCGCTGGCCTGCCCGCCCCAGCAGCCCAGCTCCCCCCACCAGCCCCGTGCCCTCCTCCCCACAGGCAAGGCCGAGCCCAGGGCGGTCCCTGCGCGTGAAGCCCAAGAAGGCTGTGAGGGACCCAGCGAGACTCCCCCCAGGCCCCCCTGTGCGGGCAGGCGTGGGAGAGGGTGGCAGGGAGCCCCGTGGGGCAGGGAGGGACCCCCGGCGGGGTCGTGGCTCACCGGTGAACTTGATGGCCACCTCGCGCAAGGGCTCCTGTGGACTCTGCAGGTAGGGCAGGCTCTGGTCCAGGCACTCCTCTGCTCTGCTGCTCTCCTTCATGAGCTGGAGAGAGCACAAGGGGACGGGGTTGGCGCAGAGCCTCCCCTGTGCCCAGGCCTGGCTGCCCCTGCCTTCCCCTGCCTGGACACCCCGGACACCCAGCCAGTGTCTGGCTGGTGCCGGGGTTTGGAGGGGGCAGAGGGCAGGGTGCTCCCCGGGGCGCTGCGGTGCCACCCTGCAGCCAAGGCCCGCCGTTGGCACCCCTGGGCGCCCCGGGGGACAGGGAGCCTGTGCGCGGTGCAGGCTGGCAGCGCCGGGCTGCCACAGTGGGCAGGGGCACGGCTGCTAGCCCCAGGCACCGCGCACTGGGGGAGAGGGGCTTCTCCAGGCTGGCTGTGGGGCTCGGTGGCCATCCTTACCAGACGCTCGCCGACCTTCCATGTCTGCATCTTCTCCAGCAGCTTCCTGAGCCGCCTCCGCTTCAGGACCTTGGCAGCTCCAAGAAGGGCTTCCTGAGAGGCCTGCAGAGAAGCAGAGACGGGGAGATGGCAGTGCCACCCAGGGACAGGACCTGGGGGTCCCTGGGCAGAGCAGGGGGGCGGCAAGGATTGGGAGTCCAAAGCCTGGCCTCGGATGCCTGCAGGCACTGCTGGGAAGCCCACGGGGGCTCAGGTCTTTGTGGCCACACAGCACTGCTGAGCTCTGCCAGCTCAGGCAGGGCAGGAGTGGGAAATGTCCCTGCCCTCCTTGTCAGCTGCTGCCAGCTCTGCGGCTGCAGGCAGGGAGGGGCTCTGAGCCCTCCTCAGGGGCTCCGGAGGTTGGGCCCCGATTGAGGCACATTGCAAGGGCTTAGAAATCCCCACCTGAGCCACTTTGCGGTCCTTGTCATGCAGGTGGAAGAACAGGGGTACGAGGCTGCTCCGCATGTCCTTCTTCAACTGCTGTTTGGTGGTTCTGCTGCTCTTCCTTACCTGCACTTTGTCGACGGTGCTGACAGCAACCGCCATCGCATCTCTCCAGAGCTGGATGGAGCGCACTCGCACGTCTCTGGACTCCTACGAGGAGAGGAGGAGGAGGGGAGGACCTCAGTGCTGGCTCCTCCAAGCCCGTGGTGAGGAGGCAAACACCGGTGGCTCTCCCTCTGCCGTGAGGAGAACTCCCGGGCCAGCAGGCGTGGCCGCAGAGGCACTGGGCCACGCACACGACGTGCCCCCCCGAGGCACGCTACCCAAGCCTCTGCTCTCCCTGCGCCTTACGTTGTCGAAGAGTGGCAGGAGCGTGTTGAGCAGCTGCCAAGCGAAGGGGCCCTCTTTGGACCTAGCCTCCAGGCGGAGCGTGTTGCCGAGGACAGTCATGGCCACCATCATGGTGTAGCGGTCGCTATCCTTCAGTCGCTGCATCACCTCTGGCAGCAGGCCTCGCAGAGTCGCTGCCTACGTGAAACAACAATTCATTTTGTGACTCAGTCAAGGACCGTGGAGGCAAAACCAGCCTGCGTGCAGAGGGCGCAGCGCCGGCCGGGCAGAGATCTCTCTGCATGCGGCACAGCCCAGGGCCCGGCATGAAGCGCTCAGGGGCCACTGAATGCGGCAGCAGGGCAGCGGGCACCGTTCCCGCTGCTCCCGATTGCAGGCAAAGCCCGAGCGAAGCAAAGCCCCTGCTCCCGAGCGGGCAAAACCCCTGCGTGCACCACCGCCTGCAACCCGGCCCCGGGAGGACGCCCTTGCTGTGCCCCGCTGCCCCTGCTCACCATCTCGGGTCTCGCAGACAGCGTGGCGAGGCTTCTGGCTGCCATCCTGCGCAGCGCCACGTTGTTGCTCTGCAGGTGGATCTGGAGGATGGTGAGGACGTGTTCATCGACGTGCTCAAAGCTGGTGCAGTCGAGGAGCTGATAGGCACCCGGCAGCAGAGTGAGAGCCCGGTACAGGCAGCAGAGCTCCCGGACGGCTTGAGGCAAGGCACCGGGCCGGTCACAGCCCAGGCGGGAGGCAGCGGGGCCCGCAGAGGACCCTCACGCCTCCCCTCTGCCCTCCGCCTCCCGCACACAGCCCACCTTCTCCCCGCCTGCCCTCAGAGAGGCAGCGCTTGCCGCCAGCCCCACCTCCTCAAAGACGATCATGGCGCTGGTGTCCTTGTAGGCCTTTCTCTGGCAGAGGCCTAGGACCGCCTGCTCAGACACGGCGTAGCAGCAGTCTGGCGCCTCACGCCGCAGCACCCTGGCCGGGGGAAGAAGGCACTGTCGGCACCTGGCTGGGCAGGCAAAGCTCTGCGGGACGGCACTGCCAGCCCCAGCTGTCACCCCGCAGAGCAAGGCGGCGTTTGCGCCTTGTGTTGGCCGCTCGCGCCCCACCGCCCAGGGGAAGGGATGTTGCGGGGGCCCTTCCTCTCCAGGGGAGGAATGCTGGGGGTGACGAGGACACCTGATGAGGCTCTCACCTGGTCAGCTCGGTGATGCCGCTGTGGTAGGTCTGGCAGCTCATCAGCTTGTCCCAGGTACCCCGTCTCTCGATGTGTTCAACTAGGGAGGCACCACCCAAACACTGGAACAGAGCTTGCATGGCGCTCACCGCGGCCCTGCGTGCAGAGCAAAGCGCGGTCAGACGTGGAGCCCTGGCCCCGGGCACGGGGCAGAGAGCAGGGAGCGGGGACAGAGCACCTGAGTGGGGAGGCTGAAGGGGGCTCGGCCCCGCTGCTCCAGTTGCCAAATAGGCAGCAGCCCTGCTCTGGGCCCTCCAAGATGAAGGAGATCTGGAAGACCAGGGCCATGAAGAGCTCAGCGAAAAGCAGCCGCACGCTGAACTGGCTGGAGGGCTCCAGGAAGATCTCGTGCATGGCATAGGGTACCTGCAGGAAACACCCGGGGCCCGCTGTCACTGCAGAGATGTCCCTGCGGCAGTGCCCGGGGCTGGGGGGGCTCGGGCGCAGCGCTGAGCTGAGGGAGATGCCAGGGCAGAGCCCGGGCGGGCTGCCTGGCCTGGAGCCCACCCGTGGCAGCGCCCAGGGCTTGGCTCCCGTTTGCAGCACGGGCACACGAGCCTTGGTGGTCCAGAGGGAGCAGCCCAGCGGCCCCATGGAGGGGAGGTCCCCTCGCCCTTGGGAGGTGGGGTTTTGGGGGCAGGTGGAGAGGGGAGGAGGGGCTGGAGAGGGGCGCGCAGCCCCAGGCAGGGCAGAGCAGGCCTCATCCAGACACTCACGGCCAGCAAAGGGCTCCACCTCCACCAGTTGTTGGTGCATCTCTGCTGGACCTGCAGCAGCGTCTTCAGCATGGCCGTCACGATGCTGTGCTCGGAGGCCAACATGCTCCACATGGCCCGGGCAGCGCTGCAGAGCCGGAGCACACCATCAGCGGGGCCACCTCGGCCACCAGCCCTTCTGCCGGGGCGGGCCCCGGAGGTGCTGAGCTGCCCCTGAGCCTGATGGGCCGCGTACCTGTCACAGTGCGGGGAAGCCTGCAGCAGGCCCATGGTCACCTCCTGAGGGTTCAGGCGGGCCGCTTGGAGAAGGGTCCCCCTCAGGATGTCCCGGAGCGGCTCCTGGCTGACGCGCGCCAGCTGCCCATGGATGGTCCTCACGACCTCGTGCACCTGGGGGAGGTGCAGGGTGGAGCAGGGTGGAGCGCAGCCGTGGCCCCGCCGCCACCAAGGGCTGCTGCCCTCCCGTCGCCCTTTGCTGGCCTGAAAGGCCGCCCGTGGGGCGCTGCCGAGCCCCGGACTCGGGGCGGGGGGAACGGCCCCAGAGGGCACGTGCACGGGGCAGCCCGGCTGCGTGCCGCCTACCTTGTCCAGCTCTGAGCACGGGTCGCTCAAGACCGCCTCCAGCATTTTGGCAACCGGCCGGGTGTCGGAGATGCCGGGGTGCTCGATGTTGCTCAAGACGGCGAGGAGGAAGTCTGTCCTCTCGGTCTGGAGGAGGAAGCTCCCAAATACCTGAGGGAGAGAGGGAGGGCAGAGGCGTCGCGCTGAGTGCCCTGGTGGTGGGGCACGGCGGGGCAGCGGGGGCGGCTCTGGAGTGAGAGACCCGGGGAAGCGCTGGCCCCCTGCCCCAGGACAAGTGCTGGCAGCAGGGGCTGGTCTGGGGCGACTGCAGCCACGGGGGTGTGGAGAGGGAGCTGCCCCGCGGGGTGAAGGAGGGGGGCGGGCGGGCAGGGTCCCGGTGCGCTGGCTCTGCTGGCACACAGAGCTCGCCGGTGGCCGGGACAGCTGGAGGTGCTGCGCTGACACTGGGTGAAAGCCTTTGGCTACTCCCTGCGTAGAGGGGGTGGGACCCCGCAGCCTGAAGGGCGGGGGGCCGTGCCATCCCCGCCGATGGCTGAGGCACTGGTTCCCGCGAGCCTCCTGCCAGCCCGGCGGCCAAGGCCCCAGCAAGGGAGGAGCTCCTTACCATCATCGTTTTGGCAGGTTCCTTGGGGTTGAACTTGCTAGGGCATTCCCACTCCATGATTATCTCTGGGTATTTGTCGGGTGCCTGCCAGGCTGGGAGGGAGGGGAAAGACACCGTGAGCGGCAGGAGCAGCGGAGAGCTGGAGACAGCGGGCGAGGGCACTGAGGAGAGCTCTGTGCCTGGCTCTCCGTTCTGTGGGGAGCCAGGGATGTGCCTGGGTGTCAGTGGGCCCGCTTCCCGGGGGAGGAGGAGAGAAGCCCCGGCCAGGACGCTGCTGCCACAGGCTCTCCAGACCAAGGAATCTCGGGATGGGCCCCAGGCCGCCACTCCCAGGCGGGCTGCCTGGGCCCTGGGGTCAGCGTGGGGCGGCTGCTCCCCTGCTCCAGCCTCGCAGGAGTTTGCTGCTCCCTCCTCCAGCCGAGGAGCGGGGCCGAGGCAGTGCGGCGCCTCGCCTGGGCCCCTGTGGCTGGAAGGCCCCAGCCCGCCCGGCGCCTCTTACCCTCTCGCAGCAGGATGAACCTGCGGAAGACAGGCAGTGCTTCCGCAGCCCCGCAGCTGATCTCCCGGTCCCCCTCGGCACACGACAGGACGAGGTGCCCCATCACCTGCCCCAGGAACGGCTCACGCTTGGAGGGGTTTTCGTTGTCCATGAAGGCCTGAGGGAGAGAGGAAGGAGCGGTAGCAGGGCCAAGCTGCGGCAGAGGGACGAACGGCCGAACCCCCGAGAGCGGGCCCCGGGCCGAGCGCGGCGTGAGCCAGAGCTCCGGAGGGCTGAGCCAGAGCCGGGCCAGCCAGTGCTCCCGTGGCTGGGGACGGAGCTGGCTCCCGAGAGAACAGGCACGGCGTGGGAGAGAGCAGCTCCCGGAGAGAGGGACAAGGATGCTGGCGCGGGGCTGAGCCTTGCTGAATCCCCTGGCCGGCGCCCTGGCTTCCCTCGCAGGGAGCCCAGAGCGACCAGCTATGCTGGGGCACCAGGAAGGGGCGAGGGGTGCCGAGAGGTAGCCTGCACCGCAGGCCCCTTACCTCCAGCATGGAGGAGACCTTCATGAACCGGCTGAGGCTGACAATCGTCCCCATGGCCCTCCGGCGCCTCGCCACATCGCAGCACACCATGAAGGGCAGCAGGACCTGAGAAGGGAAAAGCTGCTGGTCTGCCTTGGCACAGGACGGCGGCTCCCGGAGCGGTGGCTCTGCCGGGCGCCTGGTGGGGTTTGTGCAACGTGCCTACAAGGCTTCCCCCGGACAGGAGGCAGGCCTGGCACGAGGTCTGGCCGCCTGGTGACCTCGGGGACCCCCCAGCCACCTCTGCCCCTTTCCACATGCTTCTCCAAAAATGGCCGGTCATCCCCTCTCCAGGAGGACAGGAAGCTCCAGGGGGGCCTGCAGCGGGGAGGCTGGTCTGCGGCCTGTGGGGAGGCCAGAAGAAGAGAGCTTCAGGGCTGGACTTCCCTTGCACGGTGGAATCATAGGATGGTTTGGGTTGCGAGGGACCTTAAAGCCCATCCAGTTCCAACCCCCCTGCCACGGGCAGGGACACCTTCCACCAGACCAGGTTGCTCCAAGCCCCATCCGGCCTGGCCTTGAACACTGCCAGGGAGGGGGCAGCCACAGCTTCTCTGGGCAACCTCATCCAGTGAGGCTGACATGGCCACGTCCCAGCAGATCTTGGCCCTGGGGAGGAGAGCGTGACCGGGGCGGGCGGCGAGGGCAGTGGCTCAGCAGTGCAGCAGCCGGATCAGGGGGCCTGAGAAGGACACTCGGGCTCGTCGCACTGCTTTGGTTCTGGGCTGGGGCGTGCACGCTGCAGGAGGTTGCGCCTCTTCAGGGCAAGGCAAGGAGGAGACCGCGTGAGCTCGGCTCTTGGCAAACGCCTGACCTTCAAGATTCTGTCCACTGTGGGGATGCTGAAGACGGGCATCACAGCACAGAGCAGCACCTCCAGCACGCTGTCCAGAGCTTTCAGAATCTGTAAGGAGATACAGCAGCTGGCACGCTTGCCCTGGCCCTTCTTCCTTGCAGGAAGCTGGCTTGAACGCCTTCCACCGGAGGCAGGCTCAGCTGCCCTCCGGTGCTCCCCCGGGAGAGGCCTCAGGGTCCCCCCGCACTTCCTTCTGCTGCCGCCTTCCAGCAGCCACAGCCAGCAAGGAAAACGTGCCCAGGAACCGACTGGCAGGCTCTCCGTAGCTCGCCCCATGCTCACCTCAGCGATGAGTGCAGCACGTTGGCCATCCTCCTCCTCCTCTGCCGCTGGAAGACAGAAGATGCTTTCGAGGCAGGGTCTGAGGTGCTGGTCCAGCAGGGCTTCCCTCTGTTGGCTGCAAGGAGAGAAGGTGCCGGTTGGATGCCGGGGCTTCCACATCCGGGAAGGTGGCCGCAGATGTCGGGGCTGGCAGTCCCCAGGGTGGTACCCGTAGGCGGTGAGGAAGGGATGCGTGGAGGCACCTCCTCCCTCCCCTGTGCCACTGAGCCAGGCACAGAGGGCAGTCCCGGCCACTGGAGCCCCAAGCCCTTTCCGTCTCCTGCCTCTCCCTTCAGGGGAAAAGCCAGGAGGCACCGGGGAGCCCTGGAGCACCCCCCACCCGGCCCAATGACGGGCCGAGCGCGAGGGAGAGCAGAGGCCCAAAGACAGTGCCGCCAGGGTCCTGCCAGGATGGGGGATGCCTGGTGCCACCGTGGTGGGGAGGCCCTAGCCTGGCCAGGGTCTGGGACAGGTACCTGACTGCAGAGATGGCCAGCACGGCTTGCTGCCACATCACGGCATCCACGCTGCGAGGAGGCTCTTTTTGCCGTAGTACCTGGAGGGGGTGAGCATGGCCGGGATGGGGCATGGGAACTGCCAGTGCCCGGCACCAGTGTGCAGGGCGGGCAGAGCCGCGCTGACCCGGGCCAGCACTGGCACCCCGTGGCAGGCAGGGCTGCTCCCACAGGGGCCTGTCTCCCCCTCCCGCCGTGCCCAGGCGCCCGAGTGCTGTCCTCACTGCTGGGCCGGTGCTCAGCCACCTTTGCCCCCTCCCTCAGCCCCGCTGGGGTCCCCTCACCTCCATTTTATCCACCAGCTCCTGTGCTGCTCGGTAGCCAAGCATGTACGGGCCCTGCAGCCGGACTCTGCAGACCTGGTGGATGGCGGCCAGAAAGCGCAGCTTTGAGGGCTCGTCCTGCGCGTCGGGGAGAAGAGAGACAGAGAGGGAGGGTGAGGGGGCAGAGGCACGGCCAGCAGGAGCAGGGGCTCGAGGGGCTGCAGCGAGGGCGCAGGGGGCCGGGAGGGGAGCAGCGCTGCACAGCCAGCAGCCCGGAGGGCTGCAGTTACCCTTTCGGTGGCGTTGACAAAGGTCAACAAGGTGTTGTAGGCTTGCTTCTCCTCGTGGAGAGCTTCCTTCTCCTCATGGAGGGCTTCCTCCTCATGGAGGGCTTCCTCCTTCTCATCCTCCGGCTGGCTGCAGGTGGCAGCAGCACCTGATTCAGAACAAGAGCAGGGAGAGCTGTGGGCAGGGGCAGGAGGTAGAGGGCAGAGAGGGGCCCTCTCTCCAGCCCTGTACCCGCGGCCCTGCACACAGCAAGCCCTGGGCAGGGCGCGGGTGCCCCGTCTGGAAAGGTCCCAGCCCTGCAGCCCCGCTGCCTCTGCCTGCCCTGCTCCGTGCCCCGAGGCAGGAGCTGGTCCCCTGGGGTCGGGTCGATACCCACTTGTGCCAGGGGTGCTGGGGCTCTTCTCCTCCTCCTCCGCATGTACGCAGGGGCTGGCAGAGCCCAAGTCCTGGCTCTGCTCCTGGCATTGCTCAGGGCGTTCTGGGTGTTGGAGAAACGCCCTGGCTGTGGATCCGTCGCTGAACCTGAGCACGACATGGAGACCCTGGGGATCCATGTGCACAGAAGCGCATCCCCTGTGCGCAGGGGCTCGTGCACCAGCCGCGCGGTTCACGTCCTTCTCTCATGAGAGTCCCGCATGGTGTGAGGCTGCTGATGCGCAGGTGCCAGGCACCACTGGTTGCCACGAGGTTACATCACAAAGGGCCCTGTTGTTACGTGCCACCCGGGCCGGGAGGGGCAGGGCCACCTGCCCCCCACTGTGACCCGGGCTGTCCCTGGGGAGCCGACCCGCCGCTGGCTCTGGCCGCAGCCTCCGGCCCCTCTGGGGCTGCCCCTTTGGCTGGAGGCCTGAGGGCTGGCGGTGCGGTTGGGGGGCTGCCTCTTGCACCCTGCCCTCCACCCACGGAAATACTGGTGCCTAAGACGGCTCGTCCTGGAGCCCGCAGGAGAAGAGGCCGTACGGGATTTGGTCTGGAGTGGTGCGTTACGTGCACGTGAATTGAAGAGGTTTTCTTACACGGGCTGTCCTCTAACAAGAACAGACGTACAACGGATTTTAAGTACGGAGCAGGGAATAATAAATAAATAACAAATGGCACAGTCAGGTGTTCTGGTGTTCCTGCTGAAGAAAGGGGGGAAGGGGCTGTGGATCAGGTAAGTGTGAAAACTCCTCTTCACCACTCAGTGCAGTTTGAGAAGTAAGGAGAGCTCGACGAAACCACCAGCAGATCAGTTTGAAACAGATGAAGGGAAAATGCTACGTTGCACAGGGGGCATCAGTCTTCTGGAAGCTGTTATCCCAGGGGGCTGTGAAGGCAGGGAGTAGCAGCTGATCCAAAAAGGGATCAGGCAAATTCACAGTCAACAGGTCTGTAAGCAGATACCCAAAGTCTTGGCAAGCATGTATGTCTTATTTCCTGATTCAACGGGTTTTGGTCCTGGGGAATCAAAGGGTAATGAACTGCAGGTAGTGGGCAGGGTCACACACTGTGCCTGAATAGCTTCTCCTTCTGCTACAGTTGGAGTCCTAGGGCAGATGTAGCACTGATTCACAGAATTCACAGAATCAACGAGGTTGGAAGAGCCCTCTGGGATCATCGAGTCCAACCGTTGCCCTGACACCACCATGTCAACTAGACCAGGGCACTGAGTGATCTAACCTGGTAGGGCTTACTAGCTTCTGGACTGAAATCCGTATGGTTTTGTTGACAGAGAAGTAGGTGTCTGTGTTAGAAAGTTGTAATATACGTCATAAAAAGTAAAGCAAGGACTTTCCTCGCTATTGCACAGTTGCATTTTTTAAATGTTTCCTCAGTTCAAGAAGGATGAGTGTTAACTACCCACATGATTTCTTCTGGACTGCTGTAGTACTTCAGGTTATGCACTTGCTGAAGTCAATTGCTGGATCTAGGTTTAGGGAGTTAGTTCAGTGTCTTTTAAATTGTCTGTAATGTACATATGACCTTTCAGCCGTGATGTTGACAAAGGAAATACTAGTGTTTGCGCTTTACTGAGACACACAAATTAGTTACTGTGGAGAACAGCTGCAAAAACAGAAGTAGGATCTGCACTCCTGATAGAATCACAGAGTGGTTGTTGTTGGAAGGAACCTCTTGAGGTCATCAAGTCCAATCTTCCTGCTCAAGCAGGGACACCTCGAGCTGGTTACCCAGGACCATGTCCAGGTGGCTTTTGAGTATCTCCAAGGATGGAGACTCCACCCGCGCTGTAGTCTTGTCTCTCCAGAGCCTTTCCAAGTGTGTGTGAGAGGGGTGCATTTCTGGGGAGAGATCTGCTCTTCATGGCCTTCTAAAAAAAAAAACAAGCATGGCAAAAAAAAGAAGAGAGAAAAAGAAAACCTGTGGGTCTGGCCCATGAGTTCAGGGAAAGGTGTCTGACTGGGGAACAGCTTTCCTGGGGATGGCTGTTGACATGTCTATCTTGCATGACAGCCCAAAGCTGACTGCACGGGGCACAGCATCTCCTGCCAGTTTTGGCCCTGCTCTCAGCAGGCGGTGGCAGGAGGTGACCTCTAAAGACCCTTGCTGCACGCATTTTCCAACCATTCCTTTGAAAACTCAGACCACTGAATGGGGGGAAAGGAGGACAAAAAGTGGGTGAGGTGAGAAACTGCAAATGCCTCTGACTGCCAGAGAACCAGGGACTTGTGGACCTCAGGGTACGTTACATCCTCGGGTCTGCTCAGCTTTTTGCAGTGGTTTAGCAGACACCACAAAAAAGCTCCACGGCCTCTCTGCAGCCCGTCCTTCCCTTCTGGGCCATGGTTGCAGGGCAGCCCCAGCAAGGCAGGCGTTGCTCAGGAAGGCTCCTGAGCATCACTGGTGTGATGTTTTTTACCCACTTGCAGTCTTTTATGCCTCTCATAGTCCATTTTAATCCCATCTGTAAAGAAGAGAGAGGAGCAAAGCAAACCTAGTAAAAAGTTCACTGAAACACTGAATTTTTGCTTGCAGTGTTCACAAACGGCAGTGGGTACATCTTGGTAATTTAGTATGTTCTTCCTAATCAATGTGATAATGTCCTAAATGCATGCAAACACTTTAAAAACAAAGCCCTAAAAATCAAAAGGATCCTCTGGAAACTGATGAAAACCAGTCATCCAAGAATGAACCGGCTGGAGCTAGGTCTGAGGGATACCTCCCTTTGATGGAAATCACTAGACCTTGCGTGTCAAGGGGTTTGTCAATTGCTGCTTCAGTGCTGTCACAACTCAAAGGGGGTGCTGGAAATCTGACAGCTCCTGGTTTTCCAAGGGACCTGAAGGATTTTGTGCCCCTGCCTCCACTAAAAGGAAGCAAAAGAAGAGAAATCTGGAAAGCTTAACACTGAAAAACCTTCATCTTGACATTTCAAACATAAATACTGAAAAGAGGGGTGCACTATTACAGATGATTGTATGTTAAAGAGGTCATTTTAAGCACTTGCATGCACTAAAGGACTTTTTCCATGTCCTTTGAATGCCTGGGAAGTCCAGGGTTCATTCATTCCATTAAAACATAAAAGGTACGCAAGCAATCACTGCTCAGTGTGCAGTCACCCATGTCTTTCCAAAAGAAATGTTATAATTTGGCTCAAAAAAACTATTGCTGAACATATTCGTAGCTTCATTCTCAAACAGGCGCACAAGCAAATGCAAAAGAGCATTTTGCATCTCAGGAGAGTGAGGTAAAAACAATAAGGTACACAATTCCCTCCATGTCATAGTACAAATTCATCTGAAGAGCAACAAATATACTTACACAAATAAATAACAATTTATTCAGCTGCAGTTTTTATACAGTCTGCGTTTGAATTCCTTAGGCTGACGTGACATTACTGACACAGCTAGAATTTAAGAGACGAGTTCATTGTCACAGCTGGGAATGAGGAAGGGTATTAACGTACTTCTTGTTCACATCTATGCCCTGTTTTCTGTGACGCTAGCCCAAATAATCGAGAAGATAATTTTACTATCTTGGCACCTCAATTTCTGCAGCGTGGAGGATCCTGAATACTGCCAACGTCTGAAAGAGCTGTGGGTTGAGCACTGCAAAAATCTTATTGTAGATGGTTTGAAATGAGAATTTTGATAATAACAGTAAAAAAAGTCAATCAAACCCTGAGATATCCTTAGGGAGTTTGCATTTTGGGGCTGTCGCTGCATTCCTTTGTTACTTCAAAGGCCTACTGCCCTTGGGGAGGATAGAGGAGAAAAGCAGGCTAAGGATCTGGTTCCTAAGAGAATTTGGCGTGACTAATAAATGCAGAGAAGTCCTCTCTGAGCAGTGCGAAGCTCGCTAAGAAATGCACACACAAGCGCACTCCGCAGCTGATACTTGGGAGCATAACCCATGGGAGATGTTCTGTACACTTCTGTCTCATTGCCTCCTCTAAAAGGAAAATGCTGTACACATCTAGGACTGTGCTTTCGGTCAGTTGACCTTCCCTGACACTCATGCTAGTGTTTGGGTAATGTAAATTTTAACTGTTTTTATCTTAAATTACAAATGATTTTGTAAGTGGGGAAAACTTGAATAAAAGAGTGAATGGCACTGGGAAACTGAGAGGTGGTCACATCAGGAGTTAGAAAAACTTACCACTTGACACAAAAGGCTAGTAGGGAAGGAGGCGAACTGATTTCCAGCTGTGTTTCTTTAGAACATGCTCCCATTGACACACAGATAAATAAATCACAGAATCACAGAATCAATGAGGCTGGAAGAGCCCTCTGGGATCACCGAGTCCAACCGTTGCCCCTACACCACCCTGTCAACTAGACCATGGCACTAAGTGCCATGTCCAGGCTTTTCTTAAACCCCTCCAGAGATGGTGACTCTACCACCTCCCTGGGCAGCCCCTTCCAATGTCTAATGACCCTTTCTGAGAAGAAATGCTTCCTAAAAGTCCAAGGTGCCCAGACTCTCATTTCTCTGACTGAAACCCATGCGTCCATCATAGATGTTCCCATTGGCAACCGCTGAGATGTGATGCTGTCTCAGTAATACGAGCACGTGCTGCAGTCAAGAGCTCTCCTTCTCCCTGTGCGTTTATCAGATTTATATTTGCCAACTTTAGCAACGACAGCAAACCAGAAACTGGGTTTTATTCCATCTTTTGCCTCTTTGGGACTCGGCAGACAATCCTGCCAGAGGGATTCCACCAACAGCAAACAGCCTGAAAACACGTGATACAGCTGCACGTGAAAAGAATAACCCCAGCCCGTGCTGGAGGTGCATCCTCCAGTGATGTCACTTATCGTTACCGCAGTAATGTAACTGTGTCAGTAAAATAAAGCTGAGCTTGACACCAACTGACCTCAAGCTGGGTTTGGGAGGGCAAAGGATCCAAGAGAACATAGTTTCTGAGCAATATGCTTGGGGTATTTAATATGCAGTGTATTCTTCAGGTGTGACCATGACACTCTGCAATGCTTTTCAGCAAACTACACAGCCCTTCAACCCCAAGCCTCTTCCTGGAAGAGTGGCTTTCCCTATTGTAACATGTCCATTTCAGCTTGAGGCACACAAAAATTTGATACCTGTTTTATAAAAAAACCTCAGAATTAGACCCGTGACAAGCCTTGTACAAAAACAAATACCCTGAACTATTCATCTGCACAGCTGGAATGAGAAGCATGTGCTGTGTGATATCCAAGTGTGTGACTGGATTTGAATTATTTTAATGAAAAAAAAAGGATATGTTTGGTATTGGAAGGAGTCTGTTCTAATTCCCCTGTTTCACTGAATGCAGTGACAGAACTTAGATATTCACTAATTCAAAGCAAAGGGCTAATTTAAATCATTTCACAAGCTTAGTTTTACTGATCCCTGTGTAATCAGGTTCATAAACAGAGTTGTTTAAATGAGGCAAAGAGTTATTAAGCATTTCTATTAGCAGTTCTACAGATATCTAAAGTAGCACTGGCTGAGCATTCTTTCTTTCCTCATCTAAAATCAAGCATACCACAAAGACCCATCACCACAGTAATTCTGTTTCCACTATATTTTTTTTTCTTGGGGCAGAAAGATGAAGATTCTAAAAACCCCAAGCCTCTCAAAATTCATTGAAATGCATATTTCTTTCCAAATCTAAGTTCTAATTACAGTGGTTCACCAAATATCCATTATCCAATGACAAAAACTCCCTCTTTCCACCCAGCCTCAACTCTTTTCCCTGTCGTGCTTCGTGGGGATCTGTGGTGTCAGATTTTAGCAGCCTAGAATTCAAACCTGAGGAAGAAATTCACCTGTCAGGTGCCTCCACAGCTTTGCAGTTCACATTACTCCTGTTTCTGCTTACTTTCAAATTCATCTCCTTGATCCCAGTCAGCTAACATTAGCTCTCATGAAGTCCTCCCCTTCTAATAACAATAATTTGCCTCACTTTCACATCACCGTCACCATCACCATCATCCATCAATCTGCATTATGAGGGACGTATTTACATCCATATGAGTGATGAAGAAACTGAAGCAAGGAAAAATGAAATTACTTACTCTCAGAAAAGCAGCAATAGCTAAATGAGAACGAGGACTTGTAGCCCTCATCCAATGCCCTGATCCTTGTTGTACTCAGAATTCCTAGAGGAATAAGGAACCATGTTAAAGACTTTGTGGACAAAGTTTATGGAAGTTCAAAAGGCAAGTGAACAACTGTGTGGAGAAAAGCCCACGCACAGACACATGCAGCCAGCTGTAAAATCATTTGAGAAATGACTGCGTATGCCTTCCCATCAAAAAATATGAAACTTAACTGCTAATGAAAGTATAAATGGATTTTGGAGAGACAACACTAGGACATCCTTTCAAATGGTGCCATTTGATGTGGATTAAGAGTGTGAACCCATAACACAGGTCATTTTCCTCAGCACACAAGTTAACTGGAGCAACCGTACACCTGCTCCAGAGCAGCGTCACTTTGCAATACGAGGATCCACCTGGATGCATTTGACTTGAACCGAGGATGGTAAGGAAACTCCCCTGCAGTACAA
The DNA here is from genome assembly GCF_013368605.1 of Nyctibius grandis. Lineage (NCBI taxonomy): Eukaryota > Metazoa > Chordata > Aves > Nyctibiiformes > Nyctibiidae > Nyctibius > Nyctibius grandis. The sequence continues at coordinate 6,125,119 of NC_090687.1, forward strand.
CTATCCCGTTACCCTCAGGTCCTCTTTGAATGGTTGTGGTTTCTCGGTGTTTGGAGTGCCACCTTGTTTCTGTATTCTTTGCCCCTTGTTCACCAGCAAGTTATGAACTTGTACTGACAGGATAGCAGAAGTGACAGCCATCCTATAGGACCGCAGAACAGCTCAGGCTGGAAGGGACCTTGGGAGGTCTCTGGTCCAGCCTCCTGCCCAAAGCAGGGTCAGCCTTGGGGTCAGACCAGGTGCTCAGGGCTTTGCCCAGCTGGGCCTTGAAACCCTCCAAGCATGGAGATGGCACAACTGCCCTGGGCAACCTGCCCCACTGCCAGAATGTCCTCATGGGGGAAGGGTTGCTCCTGAGAGATTCCCGATAGAATCACAGAATCATTTAGGTTGGAAAAGACCGTTAAGGTCATTGAGTCCCACCGTAAACCCAACACTGCCAAGACCACCATTAAATCATGTCCCTAAGTGCCACCTCTACACAACTCTTGAATCCCCTCAGGGATGGTGACTCCACCACTGCCCTGGGCAGCCTGTTCCAATGTTTGACAACCCCTTTCGGTGAAGAAATTTTTCCTGATCTCCAATCTAAACCTCCCCTGGTGCAACTTGAGGCCGTTTCCTCTCATCCTATCACTTGTTACCTGGGAGAAGAGATCGACCCCACCTCGCTACACCCTCCTTTCAGGCAGTTGTAGGGAGTGAGAAGGTCTCCCCTCAGCCTCCTTTTCTCCACACTAAACCCCCCCAGGTCCCTCAGCCGCTCCCCATCACACTTGTGCTCCAGACCCTTCACCAGCCCCGTTGCCCTTCTCTGGACTCGCTCCAGCACCTCAAGGTCTTTCTTGTCGTGAGGGGCCCAAAACTGACCCCAGGATTCGAGGTGCGGCCTCACCAGTGCCGAGCACAGGGGGACGATCCCTGCCCTAGTCCTGCTGGCCGCACTAGTGCTGATACAAGCCAGGATGCTGGTGGCCTTCTTGGCCACCTGGGCACACTGCTGGCTCATGTTTAGCCGCCATCGACCAACACCCCCAGGTCCTTTCCCGACAGGCACTTTCCAGCCGCTCTGCCCCAGCCTGTAGCAGTGCGGGGGGTTGTTGTGCCCCAAGTGCAGGACCCGGCACTTGGCCTTGTTGAACCTCATACAGTGGCCTTGGCCCATCAGTCCAGCCTGTCCAGACCCCTCTGCAGAGCCTTCCTACCCTCCAGCAGATCAACACTCCCACCCAGCTTAGTGTCATCTGCAACCTTGCTGACGGTGCACTCGATCCCCTTGTCCAGATCATTGATAAAGATGTTGAACAGAACTGGCCCCAACACTGAGTCCTGGGGAACACCGCTGGTGACTGGCCGGCAACTGGATTTAACTCCATCCACCACAACTCTTTGGGCCTGGCCCTCCAGCCAGTTTTTTACCCAGCGAAGCATACACCCGTCCAAGCCATGAGCAGCCAGTTTCTCCAGGAGAATGCTGTGGCAGACAGTGTCAAAGGCTTTACTGAAGTCCAGGTACACAACATCCACAGCCTCTCCCTCATCCAGTAAGCGGGTCACCTTGTCATAGAAGGAGATCAGGTTAGTCCAGCAGGACCTGCCTTTCCTAAACCTGTGCTGGCTGGGCCTGATCGCCTGGTTGTCCTGTACGTGCCCCATGATGGCACTCAAGATGATTGCATGGCAATGGCACAACCTCTCTGGGCACCTGCCCCACTGCCAGACTGGCCTCATGGGGGGAAGGTTTCTCCTGATCTCCAGCCTGAACCTCGCTGAGTTTCAGCTGGTGCCATGTGCCTGAGTCTCCCACCAGGCACTTCTGTGAAAAGCCTGGCCCTGGCCACTCGACCCCTTCCACATAGACACAGGGGTGCTGTTAGGTGCCCCAAAGGCATCTCTGCTCCAGGCTGAACCAGTCCCAGCCCCACAGCCCCTTTTGCAACATTCTGGTGCAAGAGTATCGTTGAAGACAGAGCTGAAAGCTTTGCCTCTGTGCTAGAACGTTGCCCTATTGCGTAACCTAGGGGACAATAAACTGCACGTGCAAATTTTAAGTCCTTCATCGGGTAGGTATGATTTGCATTTGCCATGGCCTACAGAGGATTACTAAGGAAATTTGGAAAGGTTGTTTTTGGTTTGGTTTGGTGTTTTTTTTTTTAAGGGATGACTCAGATAGTCTAATTTTCTGAGGGCAGTTGTTGAAATGCAAATCATTTTTTGGAACTTTGGGGATAAAGCTATTTCCAGAAATTTTCACAAGAAAAACTTCAGGAAAACAAGGGAGGGAGTTGTGATGTGAGCTGGGTTTGGTTTCTCTGTCTCTCTCTCCCTCACATTTTTTCTTTCTTTGCCTCTTTCTTTATCTCCTGTCTTCTTCCCTCCCCCCTCTCCCCTCCCTCCCTCCCTTCCTCTCTCTCCCTTCTCTCTCTGTCCCCTTTTTTTCTTCTCTCTTTTTAATTTCCAAGCTTAGTCCTCGGTTCTAGCAGGTGTTTTCTTCAAAAAGTAAATATAAATCATTGTATTTTGCGTTCACCCAGCATTCTCTGACACTGAGTTTGGCAAGTAGGTTGCTGAGTTGGCCCATCGGAGTGACCAGAGCAGTGATGGTACCGGGAAGGTGTTTGGCCCAGCTGTGCTCCTTCTTAGATGCAAGTCCATGACAAAGTTAGTGGTGTTTGGTCAGGTTTTCCCTGTCAATACTGAGAATAAACTTTCACATTTCTCTATTCTGTTCTGTTCTGTTCTAGTCTAGTCTAGTCTAGTCTTCTAACACAGAGCAGTCACCAAAAAGAGGGAGATTTTTCTGAAGGACACAATATATTAAATTAATTCAGTGGTTTTTACTTTGTTTCTCACCATCCAAATCTATTTTGATTGGCAATAAATTAATTGTCCCAAAGTCAAGTCCGTTTTGCCTGTGACAGTAATTAGGAAGTGATTTCCCTGTCTATCTCAGCCTATGAGCTATTTCATCTTATTTTCTCTCTTGTCCTGTTGAGGAGGGGGAATGAGAGAGCGACTGGATGGGCATCTGGCAGACGGCCAAGGTGAACCCACCACAGAGCACTTCTGCTGGGAACCCTGCTTTTATTTTTAGACATAAGAATATTGGCGGATCGAACATCACACCGTGTTAAGTGTGGACATACGAGCTGCCATCCTCGTGTAAACAGATTGTTTGCTGCCAGTGAGAATCACTTGTATCACGCTGTGCTCTTTTGTCCAGTATTTAGGCCTTGGAGTGAATATTTTTAATCTAACGTTAGCACTAATTTGATACATCCCCTAGTTCTGAACAAAAAGCCCCAACGTAAGACAGCTTGTGAGCACAAAGAGGACACAGCCTCAAACTTCGCCAGGGGAGGTTCAGGTTGGACATCAGGAAGCATTTCTTCTCAGCAAGGGTCATTAGCCATTGGAAGGGGCTGCCCAGGGAGGTGGTGGAGTCACCATCTCTGGAGGGGTTTAAGAAAAGACTGGACATGGCACTTAGTACCCTGGTCTAGTTGACATGGTGGTGTCAGGGCAATGGTTGGACTCGATGATCCCAGAGGGCTCTTCCAACCTGATCGATTCTGTGATTCTGTGATTCTGTGAGATACTTTCTCTCCAGGCTTACTTGGTATTTGCATGTTTTAGATGAGAGCTGAGGTCTCCATTCTGCCTCTACTGCAGACCAAGGTGCGTTTCTACCATCCAGCGACCCTGGGTTCTCTTCTGCCTGGCTATAGTTCTTAATCGAAATCACCCGGGAAGAAATAAGAATCATAGATCAGAAAGAAGACAAAAGGAAAAATTCCTTTAATCTCAGTTTAGGTGGGACTTGCTTGGAGATTTTGTGGTCAGGATCAGATTTACGCCTAACTTGCACAAACAACACGCTCTATCTTTGTCTCAAGTGGTCAGCTCCTGATCTGACAGACAAAATTTTCAGGGGAATTACGAAGATTTGTTAGGTCGCCGTTAAAGAACTGAAGATTAAAGTGGGAATTTCATGACAAAACATTCCTGTTTTCTAGAGTGGAGCTAAATATCTTCTCTCCTGTCACCTGCAGAAAGAGAGGTTCATGAAAACCCCCAAGTACATCTTGTAAGGGAGGTGCAGTAACCCTCTACAGAGACTTGTCCACTGGCGTGAATTTTGTAGGTGAACACTTCTCACCACTTCTCAACCCAACCTTTATGTGTAGTTTCGTTGCTACCTGAAATATTTTTCATTTGGGTGTTCGAAAATGCAAAAATGTGAACTTTTTTTTTGAAGGTATTACTTTCCTTCCTCTTCTTCTTTCCCGGTGAAACACTTTTCAAAAAATGTGTTATTTCAAAATTCTTGATTCTGCCCTAGAAATAACAGAGCGTCCCCCTCCTGCCCCATAAAGGAATAGGAAAAGAAAATGGAAAAGGAAGGGAGAACAAGAAAACAGTGGTATTCTGTGAGAACCTAAATCCTAAACATTGTTCATACTTTTCACACAAGAACAGAAAGGGAAAAGTAAGAGCAGAAGATGGGAATAAAACGCCTGGTTTTTAGAAAGGGAATAAAGAGATTTTATGAACACAGTTTTCCAGCATTTTTTTTAAAACGCCTTTTGTTTGCAGAATATGCTGCCAAGCTCCTTAAAAACAGTAATTGTTGGGCTGCCTTCAGCTGGTGCATTCTGACATTTGCTTGAAATTTACACCATTTGACAGACAGAAGGGGCCAACGCTCCTTAGAGCAAGGGGATTTCCTCCTCACGCTCAGCATGTTGGGCATGGGCAACACCTTTACACTTTTTGGCGAGCAGTGGTGTGCCTCAGCCTTCAGGTCTCCACTTAGATCAGTTTTATAAGATAAAAGCACAGTTTCCCGGAGTTTTTCCCAAGTTATACAGAAGGAGTGGAAGCAAGTTTGAGCCTGATGATAGCTATAGTTTTATATGAGAGAAAATAATGTTCATAGTTGTTGGAAGGCAATAGGAGAATGCATGATCGTCTTTGACACAGAGTAAATGTGTATGTGACATCCAGGTTATACATAAAAAGGAGTTTAAGTAAAAAAATGTCAGGTCAAAGAGAATTTTAAGCAGTTCTGTCTAGGATATAAGGCAGGATAATTATTTCCCCACTAAACTGGTTTCTTCTTCTTCTTTTCCCCACTAAACCGCTCCTTCTTCGCTTAAAGCACGTCAGTAGGTCCATTACTTCCCACTGGTGGCTGTGTCCTTGGTGTGCTGTGCATTATGCTGCTTTCCAAAATCTAGGTGCATTGCTTCTGCCCAGCACTAACCCACTGTCAGGTGCTTTGTCTAGCTTTCTTTTCAAATTTAGAGACCCAGGTGGGCGGGTATAGGTGGTATTCAAGGACAAGGAGCGGGTGCCAGCTAGGTCTCGGCTTGCTGGTTGAGAGTGCCAGAACCTTCAGAGGGGTGTTTGTGCTTCACAGATGTAGATGGCATTGTGCCTTCTAATGGTAATTGGAAAAACATCACTCCCGCTGTACTGCTCAAGTGTGACCTTGAGTTTTCTTTTGATAGGAATGGCAGAAAATTTATGTGTCCGATTCTGTGTTCCACCACTGAAAGAGCTCTTGTTGACCAAAGCTGTTGGTGTCAAGACTGTGCTGTCTTACTTGAGGGCTGGAAGCACAGGCTGCGGTATGACAAAAAGAGGTGCCTTTAACAGCCCTGTGCCCACAATGGTCCAGTGGTACGGGAGCCAGGCTGTTCCTCCTGCCGTGTGTTTGGCTGTGTTCAGAGATGGTCGTGGCTAGTTTTTTGCTTGCATTGGACTGTACAGGTATTATGCATGGGTAGAGGAGAAGTGTAACAGGGCAGTCACTTGAATTACTGCAGATGACCCAGGGTGCTCCTGCATTCCCTCTACATTCAGTCCTTCTGCTCCAGATAGATGGAGAACAAAGACAACTGAAGCTCTGTTCCAGCCTGGAAAAGTTCATGGGTCCTGAAACTGAGTAAACTGCGTTTACATGACAGACAAAACAGAGGAGCAAGGGTGGACCTGTGTCTGAACCCTTAAACAAGGGTTTAAAAGGTTTTTTTAAGGTTTTAAACCCTTAACCCTTCTACCTTAAACAAGTCTAGGTGGAAATCTGAGAGTTCGACCAGGCTGAGAAACTTACTTTTTTTCAGATAGATCTGGAATGCCTTGCAAAAGAGAGATGTTTGTTACTCCACGTGCTGGTTGAGATCAAGAAATTAGGAGCACAGCAAAGAAGGGTTCCATTATTTTTTACTTAAAATGATGGCTGGTCTGGGTTGTTTTTTTTTATGTTTTTGAGTAATGCTCTGCGTAGCTATTTCATTTAGCTCTCAGCTTTTCTATTTCTGACAGTGATAGGTTCCATCATGTTTTGTTCCTCTGTGGTAGGAATGAAGTATGCACAACTGTGAAAGTTTGAATATATAGAGAGACACCAAGGCGGGAGAAATATATGGGCAATGCTGGATAAAAATTTCTTTGGGAAACCAGAGATAAGCCTAATTTTTTTGTTCTTTAAGGCAAATTAATCTTCAGTCTTTGAAGTATTTAAGACCACTCTTTGCTGGCACAACCTTAGCCCTGGAAGTGTGTTTAGTTTCTTGATCAAGAAAAGATGGAAATCATCAGCTCAACAGCTTTCCCTCTCACATGATACAGATGCTGACTGTGATTTCTAAACCTTTCAAATTCCCACCCTGCCACCCCACCCTTTTTCTGAAAAAGGCAGGCCTTTCTGTAAAGGCATCCTGTTAGCTGGTGGTTGTGTGACTGTTTAGCTCCTGAACTCTCTCCCCATGTTGTATGTTACTTAGAAGGGTAGTGGAGCATGAAACAAGAAGTTGTGTTTGTCAGCGTCTGGACTGGAGATGTCTCTACCCACCTCCTTAGCAGGAAGATCAAACCCAATTGTAAGACAGTGCTGTCTGATACTTTACCTCTTTGTGACACTTTGAAGCCACGAGCAGCGTATGTGCAAGTTAAAAGTGAGGAAGGGCATGTTTTACACAGCTTGCTTGGCTGGAGCAGGTGTGATGGCAGATCTGCCTCTCAGTGCTGGTCTTTTCCACCCCCCTGCTGACGCTGTGTCTAGGTGGTGTGTTTGGCCCTATCTGAGTTCGCTTGAAGGTCGCTGCAACGCTGCTCCTCACGAACATCCCTTATTTGAGAGGCTGTGATTAAGAGCCATGAGCAGGGCAGGAGCAGCCTCCTAAGATGCCGGTTGACTGTTCATACCTGTTTTCCACTTAAGTCCAGGGTCTGACTCTCTGAGTGCTCCTGCTCCTCCACTCCTTGCCACTGTACACAAGTGTTGCCCCTCACTGCACAGCCACAATTGCTCTGAGTGGCATCCACGTTGATGCTGCGTTTCCAGCTGCTCCAAGCCAGAAGGTTACGCCTCCCGCAGTAGTGAGGTGAAAGCCCGTACTGCTGAGTTACGCAGCAGAGGTCCTAGTGAGCAGAAATTGAACCCTGTCCCACACAACCTTCCCTGAACCATGCATCATCCCAGCCCCTGTTCTCTCTTTCTCTAGATCTTACAATAGGCTGAGTCACAGGGGAATAGCTGTGAATACATCAAGGCCTGGAGGGGCCAAAAAAAATTAAACTACATGGAAGAGGGAGGCGGGGAGAAGGTGAAGCAAGGATATTTGGAAATAATGTGATTTCCCAGAGGCTCATGATATCTGCAGGACTGAGCTCTGTTAAAACCTGTTCCTCCAGCCAGGTCTTGACGCAGCAACACTCGGGGCAACGTGAATCCTTTGCCCACTGATGAATCTGTTTTGCCTCATCCTGAGAATTTCTGCTTTGGACCCATGCCTCCTAGCTGACTGTTCTGCACTGCTGCAGTGTGTTCCCCATAGAGTAGGCAAACGCACGCTTGTTTTGCTTGACCATCGCTGTTGAAGGTTTATCTGTGATCATGGTGCTTCAGTGGGGCCTTTTGGGACTTTTCTTCCTCTTTTTGCTTGCAAAAACTCAAAGTAACACTTTGTGTCACCAATACTTCTAGGAGTCAATGAGCAATGGCTTTTTTTCATCTTGTAATAAAAGGCTTGAGGGATCTTTAAAGTGAAATCAATACCTTTCCCCCCAAGACACTCAGTTGCCATTAAAATAGAGAGCTAGTTCAGCCTCCTTTTAGCAGAGTAGAAGTGTAGGCCAAAAATCTGTACGTGGTTCTTGCCCTTTGTCTTCATTTAACCCGCACCCAGGGCTAAACAATAACAATTTTTCTATCACTCTGTTACCTCCATCCTATGGCCATCATTGTTCTTTTGTTTTAATATGGTAGAGTGTATTGAAATTATTTGGTATTGTCTGGTTCTGTTGTATAGATAGAGTGTCTTTAAAATGTGAACAGATCCTATTTAAGTTCTATCAAACTTCAGGAAGCATATGTGATGTCTCTTTTATTCAACAATGAAGGAAGAAAATTTTGCATCAGTTTGTGAAGAGACATTGGTGTCCCCTCACAACAATTTAAAATCCCTTCTGTCCATGAGAGCAACTTCTTACATTTCAGGAAGAAGATAAGAACAGAATGCAGAACTTATTAAATTTTAGTCCTTACCCTGAATGTCTCAGTACTGTGCTGAAAGTGGACTTCTGGTTGCTGTTTGGAAATCAAATGGCTGCTTTGTTGTTTCTCCGATAACATGCCTCCTGTTGGAAAGTTCATGCAGGTTGATGAGTATGAGTTAGTGTTAGCTATTTTTGACTTTCATGGAAATTCCTGTGATTTTTCACATGAGTTTATCCTTCCTTCTTTTATTTTTCACCCACTTGGCCCACTTCCTGCATCCCCTCCAGCACTTGAGTGAATTACCTACCGGCATCACGTTATCTCAGGTGCTGTGGCTTGCCTCTCTGCCTGCACATTCAACCAGCTGAAGCACAACATGATTATTCCCATAGGTGGACTGTGGCACGCCTATGGTTTTCCACAGAAAACATAGATCAAAGCCAAACTGCGTTAAATGCAATTATTTTATGGCATTATCTTGCAATGCCATATCATGGCTTATTCTTAAAAGATGCTTGGGTGACTAACTCCCATTGAAGTCAGTCAGCACCGGGTTCCTAATTAGCTTCAGAAGATATAGGCCCTGGTTAGTAATTCATTCCCTCAAAACATTTCATTCTGAGAGGCAAAACAGTGGATAACTCTGTACTTATGTGCAAATGCATTTTCCCAGGCCTTTTTTTGCTAGCATATGCTTGCAAGTCTTGAAGTTGTGCACATACTGTAGAAGCAAAGTAAGTATTTTTCAAGACATGGTGTGATTGTCCAGCCTGGCCCCTGGGAAGATAAACCATGGCCAAATTGTTCTTTTCAAAACCATTCATGTTTAAAAATGAATTAAAAATGGATAGCCAGGACAGTCTTCTCACTACCACTAGAACGACAAATGCCTATCCATTCTCTTTTTCACGCATCCAGCCCAAGAGCGTTGTTAAAATTTAAAAGCTATAATGAACTGCATGTGAACTAGATGGACACCTGCACTGGAAATTAAATTAGAGGAGAAGAACAGTGCATTTGGTGAAATGGAGCTATTGCTTGAGGCTCAAACATATCTTGGGATAAACTAGGCCAAGTACTCTGTACAGGCCTTTATTTCTGGGGGTGTCTGTTTTCAGGGGGGAGCATTATTCACTAATGGGGAGGATTTTTTTGAAAGCTGAGAATGGAATAGATACTCAGCATTTATGGAAATCCATAAAAGCATGGTTCCTAGATGACGCCAAAGCCTTTGAAGACTAGCTTTCATCTCCCCAGCTCTGTATTTGTAGCACTGATTTTTAATGCTTTAGAAAAAAGTGTAGGCGAGAGGTAGGGCATCTTCACTAGGTATGTTCGTTAAGGTTCACTGTCATCTAGTATCTGGTGGTACGCATAAGTTCAGCCAGAAGTCCTGTTTCTCATGTTCCTATTCCCATATTGACCTATTTCTCATATAACACTTTTGGACTGCTTTTGGAGTAACTGTCCTTCCTTAAGTAATTTTACATGGTTTGTTAAACCCTGAGCTTCAGGTATTAAGCTCCTATCTAGCCATGAGACTCAATCTGCTCTTATGCAGAAATCAGGCTGATGCTACATTTACGGACCAGATAGGTGGGGTGGGGTCCAGCACCTTCCTCTGAAGCACCCAGCACTGCCCCTCACAGAGACAGAGCTGCAGGCGTTGCGCGTTTACAGACAGACCTGTGAGCGTGACGTTGTCACTTGTGCCCTGTGTCCTGCTGCATGCTCAGGAGCCTCTGCCCGGAGCTGTCCACGGACAAACTTGCTGTGCAGACCGTCCCACTGCAAAGCCCGCGAGTGCCGTACACACCAGCTCCATGCAAAGCCCACCTCTAAGCGGAGAGGGGCACTCCTCCACCCCTCATGTATCTGAGAGATGTTCGCGCTGTTTGCTAGTTACTGTGACACTTCTCATGACACCAGGCATAGCGAAAGGTAGAAACAGATTTTACTTGTAAGAATTAACCCAGACACCAAAGAGGCTAGATCAGAAACAGTCCCATGGAAATAAAAGCCCTGCTTCTCTCTGTGCGTGCTTCCCAGCTGCTCCTGAGACGTTGAGGAGGTCTCTCACTCTGTCGCCCACCTAACAGCCTGCCCTTACAGCAGTCTGTGGCTGGGTTCCAGCCTCTGAGTAGAAAATGTCTTGCCCCGAGTTCAGAGTTTAGTGAAGAAGATCTTGACTTAAAGACAATTGCACCCTTAAACGCCTAGCTCTTACCCAAGATTTCAAAGCTTCCTTCCTCTCGGTTATCCCTGCAACCCAGCACTTCATTAAGTGGAGGGTTTAAATGTTCCTTTTAAGGGATTACTGAATTACTGTGTCCACTCTAGAGACACTACTCTCCCCTGAACACAGCTGGCTGGAGCTGCCTTCTGTCCGGAGGTAAGCAGACTAGTTAGTGCTTCCACTACTTAACTCAACTATAGATTAATGATTGAACTATGCTGTGGTAAGCGCTCCCTTTGAGTTGGACTAATATTTTTGTGCGCAGTATTTGTACTTCGTATGACCGTATAGTCTGAAACCCACGAGGAAAAAGGAATGGAAATAGTGCAGTCTTGTTTGAGTCCAGGAGTGGTGATAAGCAGGCTCTTTAGACCAGCAGAGATTTTGAGATGAATGTCCTTGGCAGGGTTAATCACAGTGCAGGTTGCATTTGTGTCTGATCCAGCTTGGAATCAGGCTGCTCTTGGATCTGGCACTTGCAACAGACCTTCCTGCACCTTCCGAAGGTAGGAAGGGTGGAAAGAGCCTGGTGGTCCTTGTGTTCCTGGGAAGTGTGACAGAGTCGGAGTTCCTGCTGGAAAGTGGTGCGCGAGAGACGTGGCTCTGCACCACCTTAGAGCGTCAACCGGCTGTTAGATGGGAGTGGGGAGCAGGGCAGAGGTTGTTCCCTGCTGCTGCAGACCTCTCAGTAGAATCACTGTATAAATACAGAAAGGCTGGCGGGAAAGCAACAGGAGTGAAGATGGTTGTGTTTAGTCCCTGGAAGATGACAAATCCTACAGGGCTACAAAGAGAAAGTACTTTCTGTCTGCAGGCACTGGTTTTGAAAAGCAAACCAGAAAGACGAAAACCCAGCAGAGCTCTCCCCAGAAATACCCCCACAATGAGCTTGGAGAGGCTGGAGAGACAAGACAACAGCGGGGTTGACGGCATTGCGGTTTCTACAGCTTTGCAGCCTGGGGTCAAAAACCAGCTAAACCCAGCCCAGTGCAACCCAACGAAACCGAACCACCACTGTGCTTTCTCTCAGAGCTAGTGCTGATAGGATTCAGCCCAGATGATGATACTTCCCTACCAAAGCCCTCCTGGTACCGTAACTGGGATTTTAGGAGAGTGTGAATGCACAGAGTATACGCACTCCTCTGGTGGTGTTTCTGCATTTCTACTCTCATTCTACCTTTGTCCTGGAGTAGAGATGTTGTACAAACTGTTGGAAATATCTCTGGTCCCACCACCCCTATGCAAAGAAAGCCTTCTGCTTCCCTATTCAGGAGCTCTTATCAGACACATGAATCACTTTACCCAGGAATAGGAGTCAGAAGCTTCCAGAAGCTGAGTGTCGGGTCTAGGAAGCAGTTGTTTTGTATTCTGGGACCTTCCTTCATCACTTTCTCTGTTGCCCAAATGAGAAGCGAAATGCCAGCCTGTGCGAGGTGAAAGCTGGAGGACTTGTTTTTCCTGGTAAAGGCTGGAGCTGGTAGAAATCACTCTGTACCTGACAGATACTGTTACCCCAAGGCTTGCCTCTGGCTTGGATGCCTCTGCCCATTGTCCATGCGTCCTTGACAACCCTCCCCATAGCGAGGCTGCCCTGGCCAACGTCAGGCAGCGAGAGAAACCAGAGCAGAGCAAAGTGTCGGTATCTGGGCAGAGAGTGGGGCTGGATGCAGGCTGAGGGCATCGGACCTGTGAAGAAACCAGCTTCCCCTCCTGCCCGCTCTGCCCTCAGCACCTGCTGCGCTGCGGGTGTGCGGCTACAGCAGGATTTCGTGCAGAAGGAGGCACTGCCAACATGGCCCTGGGGCTGCGGGGGCCCTGGGTCTGCGGGGGCCCTTGGCCGTGCCCCCAGCAGGCTGGTGCCACCCATGGTGGGGCACGGGGGGCAGGGAAGGGCCCCAGGACAAGGGGGAGAAAGCAGCACCCGGAGACTGTGTCATGCAAACAGGGATTTATTTCATTTTATTTCAAAAAAAAGTTGATGGAGCCCTACTAGTCCTGCCGGCGGCATGACCTCTTGCAGGGCTGGGGAGAGTCCTGGCCGCTGCTTGCCCTCCTCTTTGTGGGGAGCTGTGGACCCCCGGGCGAGCGGTGCCTGCCCCGGCCAGGAGCGGAGGGGCTGTGGCTGCAGCCCGGGGCAGAGGGACCTTCTGGCGCAGATGGGGGGCGACTGGGACCCCCGCGCAGGGCGGCCTCCGACGTGCCGGCTTCCTCCTCCACGTTGGATACTTCAGTGCTGCTGGAGGGGGCCGGGATGGAGTCAGGAGTGTCTGCCCGGGAGCTGGTGGGGCTGGAGCTGGTGGGGCTGGAGCTGGTGGAGCTGGAGCTGGCCGCAGGGCTGTTGTCCTCCTCGCCAGCAGCATGGGAGCGCAGCAGCCTCTGGGCCTCCTCGCTGCACCGGCACACAATGGTGTTGACGATGCTGTGGACCAGTAGTGCTGTAAATTCCCTAAAGACAGGCTGTAGCATCTGGACCATGACCTCCCTGTCCAGACCATGGTCACACAGTTTGTGCAGGATGATGCTCTCTGCAGTCTTTGCCAGCCACCACCGGGCCCCGTATATTGCCTTCAGCTCCTGGCGCAGCCAAGGCAGCACAGGGTCGAGGAGATGCTCATGTCTATGGAAAAGTTCTGCCCAGACCTGGGGCAGGAGGCCACCCACAGTAGCCCTGGCGTCAGTCCCCACAGCCCCCTGCTCAGCTGGGGACAGCATCCTCGGTGGAGAGGACGGAGGGGACGCCACGGGGCCATGGGGGCTGATGGCGGCCAGGTGGCTGGGAGCTGTGTCTGCCTGGCTGCTGGCATCTCGCGACTGTGTGGAGTGTCTGATGTTGAACTCTACATCGTCATCTCCCTCAACAGGAAACTTGAATTTCTTTAGCGGTCCTCTGCAGAGGGGGCACTCTGTTTTCCTCTTTCCCCAGCGCAGGATGCAGCGCAGGCAAAACTGGTGCAGACAGGGCAGCGCATAAGCGATGTCATCTCGAGCATCACGGCAGATGGGGCAGCTCCACTGTCCCTCTGCAGCCATGTTTGTGCTCTGCGGTGAGCTGGGGGGAGCTGAGGACGAGGAGCTGCTCCCCCTCGCTGGCGCTGACAAAGGCTGTTGCACCCTGCAAAATGGAGAGAGGCCGTGGTCAGTCGCTGTCCCGGGGAGGAAGAAACGCCCAGGCCCCCTCAGAAGGATGCCCTCCTGGCTCCCTGAGCTCTGTCACCCGCCCCACGCCCGCCCCGGGGGGACGTTTCCCCGCACAGCTCACCTCCGCTGCTGCAAGCGTGCCCCGCGGTGCCCGGCTGCCTGAAGCAGGCAGGGCCGGGGAAACACAGGCAACGGCTCCGCGACGGGCACCGAGAGCTGCCGACGGCAGCCCCCAAAGCACCCCCGGCACCGGGAGCAGCCTGGCTCGACCCTCCACACCTGGCAGGCACGCTCGGCAGGAGCCCAGGCACGAGCCAGAATGGCCCAGGCTCTGCCGGCGCCCGAACATAAGCAGCGAGGGACGTGAGGTCACGGTGCATCGCTCGCTGACGTCACAGTGCATCGCTCGCTGACGTCACAGTGCATCGCTCGCTGACGTCACCGTGGGCCATCTGCCCCCGCAAGCACACAGCGTAGGCTGAAACTCGTTGAGGCTGGAGATCAGGGGCAACCTTTCCCCCGTGAGGACAGTCTGGCAGTGGGGCAGGTTGCCCAGAGAGTTTTTTGCCATCTCTGCGCTTGGGGGTTTCAAGCTGCAGCTGGGGAAAGCCCTGAGCACCTGGGCTGACCCCTGGGCTGACCCTGCTTTGGGCAGCAGGTTGGACCGGAGTCCTCCCAAGGTGCAGTCCACCCACATCCATTCTGTGATCTGATCCTGTGAGAAGAACCAAGTTGAAGATGGCCATCAGCAGAGCTCATATCAACAGATTCACAGGAGAAAAAAGAAAATACCATTTTTTTTCATCTTCTCTATTTCCATAGCACTCATCAGTTTAGCCTCTGCTTCCTTTGCAAAGTGTGAAGTTTTCTACAGCCTCGTTCCGCAGTACGGTGCCGCTCTCGTAGTAGTGCAGCAGAATGGATCAGCTAAACTCATATAAGGTAAGTGTCAGAGCACTTTCCCAGGGAATAAAGCTGCACATCTGCGATTCCTTCAGAGCCTCCCCTGTGCCAAATGCATCCTCCAGAACAATCTGGGTGCTTGGTATTCTCCAAGGGACCCAAATGGATGCAGTTCAGTCCCGCTGACTGCGTGGCAGCACGAACGATGTCTCCAGCTGTGCTTCTGTGCACTGAGAAACTTCCTCAGTTTCTTTGCTTGGCAGACCTGGTATGTCTTCCATTCTCCTTTGCTTCCTTGTGATTCAGTGGGGAATCAGCTGCAGTGCTGGGGCACGGGGCTGCCGGGCCCCATGTTGTTCCAGGCCGTGCTGGGAGCTGTCAGCTCCCCACACTCAGCTCCCCACAGCCATGGTGCTCTCGGGAGGTGCAGTCCCTGCTCCAGCTGTGGCCCGGCTGAGGTGAGCCTGGGGCTGCGCGTGAGGCCCTTGGGAGGGCACAGGGGTGTCTCCTGGCTGATGGCCGCCCAGGGGTGGCGGGGGGAGCTCCAAAGCGCCCGGTGTGACGGGCTCCTGGTCAGCTGGGGCTGGGCCCAGCCAGGGCAGCCCCGGCAGTGAGGCTTTGCAGAGGAGAAAAATCCATTAATACAGCACCTCACTGGAACTGCTCTGGTTGGAAACCGATAAAAAGCTTATTGCTGCCTCATCTCCCAAATGCATTCTGCTTCTCATTTGGTGGGCAGCCTGTCGGCTGGTCAAATGACTCCGTAGGACCTTTCAATCGCTCAAAGCAGTGATGCTGATACGAAGAGCTTGCGTACTGCATTGGCAGCGATGCTGTGCTGTTCACTCTGCAGGCTGGAAACATGATTCCTGAGTGGGCTGTGGCTTTAACAGGCGAAGGCAAAGCTGCTTCTCTGTGTCCGCCTCTTCCCTTATGCCCTCCCCTTCCTTTCCCCCTGGGAGGCTGTTTTTGTGGTACCTTCACTGGGGAAATGAGCTCCCCCACCAAACTGAGGCAAAGAGGGGCAAGGTGAGAGGTGTCGCAGTCCTTACTTTGCCCATTTAATACATGTGCCCTATTCAGAAAGCACAGCGTGTGTGGGGGCCAGCGGTCCCTGCAGATGTGTGTTATTTAAGATACAGAACTAATAGAGAAAAACGAGTGCAAGGCAGCACTGTTCTCTGAGCGTCAAATCATTCCGCCTTGGGAAAAGAGCAGTGATCTTAGTTTAGTTTTTCTTTCAGCCTATTCTTGGATTAAACCCCATCCTATAATTTTATAAGAACAGTTTATATGACGCATAAGACGTACATGGAAGACTTAACCAAGACTACAAACGGAAAATTAGATAATTGTCTTCCTACAATGACTATCCTTTTCAGAGCAATAACTCATCCTTACACCATCCATGGCCTTAATTTCTCCTCTTTTCTAAATTAGCCAGCTACAGAGAGCAGATATATAGCAATGTACACAAGCGCAGCAGTTTAAGGCCAAGCAATGAAAGATAATAGATGACACGGTGAATTTCAGGCCAGACAGAACTGAATTATACAAATAGTAATCTTTTCCTAGGACAGAAAGAAAAACACTTGAAGAAAAATATCAATAGCGGGAAAGTAAATATAGTTGAACACATTTGGTATTTATTATTACCTGATATAAGAAAGTATGCAAGCTGCTGATTGAGAACCGCTTTGATATCTGAAAGCTCTGCTGAGGCATCATTCATTCGATACCAAAGTCCATTACCGGCCTGCAAATAAAGACAATGATATCTTTAGACGAACTGCATGTTTTCCAAATGACATCACCGTTAGCACGCTACAGAACAAAACATACAATGCAACCTTTTCCCCTAAAAACCCTAACATTTTCTTTGTCAGCACAGGTTTTACCCTGTTAGAAATAGCATGGATGAGTGGTTCTCCAGTTGGTTGGGACATATATACTCAAAGATCCAAATATTCGGGATATTTTACACCCTAAGGACAGACCAAGAAGATTCAAAATCTATCCTGAAATATTTCATGGAATAGCCTTAGAAAAACACTTCTAAAAACATGGACTAGGATTATATGAATATATTTCTGATTCATATAAAAATACCTAATCTCATAAACAACATTTAATAACTTAAGTTGCAGAGAACGGTTTTCTACTGAATTAGCTCTTTAAGAGAAAGGTATATTCTTACGCTCACACAGGAACCTTATTGTTATTAATAAAGAAAGAAGAAGCCATAGTTGTTATACCGATTTTCTTTAGACTAGAGTTATTAGTCTATGTAGTTATTGCCTGCAAATGTTAACAACGTTTAAATGAGTATTCATCTTTGGGAAATCTCCCATTCCAAGAAGATAAAGTTGCATTACAGCTGTAAATATCCCTTGTTGATCTTTCCACCTGTAAAGTTTGAGAATCTTTTCAGTGATCTTGTGAGAACGTTGGAAGAACGATGGATCGTATACCTCTTTGGCGCAGGCACCATCTTTTTACACCTTAAAACCAAGCACAGGCAAATGTTTAACAGCATATTCTCCCCCCACAAAAAAAGTCAATCAAGTTTTCATCTCTCACACATGCTTATGCTATTTGAATGATATTTACTTGCACAATATGTTTTTTCTTTTCATAAATCCATACACTGCATTTCAGATCTGTTAATAGAGAGAAGATAGCGGGATATAAGTGGACAGCTCTACAGAACAAAGAATAAAAGATTTAGAGCATTATCTTTTGATAGCCAAACAAATGTCTGAACATGTGTATCTGTTATGCCAGTAAGGTAAGGCTTCCCAACAACTCGGCGCGAAGCGGCGCCACGAATCTCTCGCTCGAGCACGTCGCCAGCGTGAAAGGCAAGGTACCCTTTCTGGTCATACCAAAGTGGCTATTTTGAACACGTCCCGGATACATTCTTTCAGCTTTCTGCAGGAATGCAAATACTAAGAGTGGAACTCTGTCTGCAGGACTAGAAACTGCAAATAATTTCCAAAAGGGATCACATATCAATGTAAAAAATATAATGGAAGGAAACAGTCGTTCTGCAGGAGGGAGACACTGGACAGGAATAAGTCTTCACGTACTGACGTTGCCTGGAAAGATGCTGAAACCCTCCGCAGTCCTTTGAAACAAAATTGTTAATTCTAAGTTTGTTGCACTGCGCACTCAAAGGTAGGATGTACAGAGTAAGCTGTGAAATTCAGCCACCAGCACAGAGAAAGACTGCAACGTGTCAGTTTACATCATCAAGAAAAATACTGTTGATAGTTAACAAATAGAAAGAATTAAATAGTCTCTTTTCAAATTCTGATATCAAAATACAAAGCAGAGAATTCCAAACTGATGGAGAATGCCTATGAGCACAAAGAAGAGACCCACCCAGAACAAGCAAAATTTAAAAAAAAAAGAAGTGTTTTAGATGAAACTTGTCATTAGATACAAAGTTCTGAGGCTAATCTTTATTAGAAAAATTCATGGTAGAAAAGCAAAGGAAAACATCCATTAGGAAAAACTTAAAAATAAGAGAACAGTTTACCAGCAATGGAAAAGATACTGTGCATATGCTAAACCTTTCTTTTTAAACTCACAAAAAGACTGCAACTTCTGGTTTTGTGTGTGACTAAACTGATCACACCCCACATTAACGAAGGATCATGCAATTCAGATGTGAGGTGCTTATTACAGTTATCTTACTCTTCCTCAGCCATCATCTGTAAATTATGAGAATTCTTCACACATTACATGTTGCTTGCTAGGATCCACAGACTAAAATGAACCTGGGATTAAATTGTTGTAGTAGCCTGTTGGATGCTCTTTATTCGACATCTGCATTCAAATGAACTAATTAACTTATAGTTTTCCAACAACAAAAAGCAAGTATTGCATTTTTCATTTAGAAAGATCAGACAGGAATGTTACAGAACCGAGCCTGTCAGTCTTTGCTTTTCTAAGTTTGAGTTTGAATAACCACTTGTTTGGCCAAAACATCTTATACAAACGTTCAATGCTCTTAAATACGTAGAAACATTTGACATATTGATCAGCATACGGGACCTCTTAACTCCATATGCTTTCACTAAGCACAGGTTGGGTTTAGGGTGGCTCATTTCGCACAACAGTAGTCCACGAGTTTTACAACTCAAAGTGCGCAAGGCATTGTTCAAAGAGCGAGCAGAGGTTGCTCCTGTTAATTATCACTGAGTCTGTTCACACTCACTGAGACCCAATCTCACTTTGTTTCGCAGTGAACACTAGGACCTTCAGGAAACTGACGTTGCCTCGCACCCCAAAGCGTTGTCCATAGCTCTGTGCTTCAGCTCACTGCTACTTATCAGACGTGCCTTCTAGCTTCTGGCCACGTGAAGATTGCAGTGTGCAGCTTCACACTTACGCAGGCTGACAAGCCCCACTGTAGACAATACTAGGAATAAAAGTCTATGTGAGCCAATGGCCACTATTCTTAGAATCTATTTCCAAATATTCAAACAGAACCACAAGAATTACTCTTAGGAACAAATGTGTTATTTTCCAAGCTTTGAATTATTTCAGTGTATTAGTGGTATAAACAAAACTAGATGAAAGAACAACAGAGAGCTGTGTCTCATTATCTTATTTCTAAACGAAGTCAAAAGATAGCTTATGCTCTAAGTCATGCAATACATTAAACGCGTATCTTGTATTAAGATGTAATTAGTAATAATCTTACTCGCTACACTTACAGCTATTTTCACCATCCAGTTGTTCCGGTTTCACAAATTCTTCTAGAGCTCTGGTGACAGATGGAACTGCCTGGATGAGTAAGAAAGTAGAGCACTAAGTCACTGGAAATGCAAAATTTCAAACACTTTCTAGTAGTTTACGGGAGAAGCTTCTTAGGTCATATTAAGTGACCTACGTGAACCAGCAAACACTGTGATGAAGGAGGCAGAAACAGAGTATGCTGAGCATTTCACTCATTTGAAAATTGTTCTACTTAGAAATAAATAAATTTTGCAATAGCACAGACAGCACCTGTGACGTGCTTTGGCATCGATAATGAGAACAATCAAACCCATCAGTCTAGCAATAGATGTATACTGAAGTAGAATCATCGAGAAGTATGAGAGAATCATTGTTTGTGTAGATACAATTATTATTTTTCCAGCTTAAATCCAATGCAAACACGGAGACCATTTACATGCCTTCCACAGAAGAACAGAGTGCAACCCTCTCCCATCCACCAACAAGCTCTTTTGTTTTAACAGTATATGTTTTTAAGCAAAATGAGTTTATTTCAGGAAGCTCTACAAGTTTTTACTACTCTCGACCCACATTCACAAAACATCTTACCTTTATATCCAAAGCAATATCGAGGAATGGCTCGTATGTATCCGAAACTGCTTTGCAGTTCAAGCACTTTACTGGAATCAAAATACAAGTGCTTAACAATATGTGAAGGGGAATAACTGTGCAAATTTAAATTATTAATACATACTGCTTTAGTCAAACTACAAACTCCTTTACTACAGACCAGTTCAAAAGGACACAGACCAGTTCAAAAGACAGTAAGGTTTTTAAAAAATACCTTGGGATCTTAGATGTCCTCCAAATATTTGAGAAGTAAGTGTGGTGGCTTGAGAAGATCTGTCCAATCGGGAAATAAGTTATAATCAGAGGTCAGAAGATTTAAGGCACAGAGCTAACTCCTCTAACACTTTTTCTTCTTATGAAAACCAAGGACATAGATTTTAATTTATGATAGTAAATAAAGCGTAAGAGAGGCTAGAGAATATTCAAAAGTTAATTTGTTTATGCTTACGTGGTGCTTCCATTTAAGCAAGCTTTCTGCAAAGCATCAACAGTGAAGCATAAGAATTCATGTGCATCCTCTTGACTGCCAAAATGGATATGTTTTCCTATTCCTAAAAAATAAAAGGGTTATTATATTTATCTCATATAAAAATGAAAGAAAACTCATATTTCTAAAATCTCTCTTCTCTAAAGTATCAGCCATTGACATGTATCAAATAATTATTTGAAAATAAGCAGGGCTTACGTTCACAGTAACTGCTTAGCAACCCTCAAACTGTAAAAAGGTTTCTGTAGGCTGTTGAATGAAGCCTTTATCACCATCCTTTGGGGTCTGCAATGATCTGAGAAAAAAGGCTCAAATTGAGAGCTAGTCAACTTGACTTACATGCATGCCAAACTAGTTCTGTTCACACACAGAAAGCAACAGGAAAGCCGTTCCATTTAAGAACACAGGAAAGAACCAACCCCAGGTCAAATTCGCAGTTTTCAAACACGGGACAGCAAGCAGCGACACGTTGTGCGAACCCAAAGATGGATCTGTTTTATAAACTTACCCTTCACTTGCAGTCCTAAAAGGAGCAGCCTCGGCAGCTTTAAACACCAATTCACCATTCTCAGGAAGGGCATGACATTCAGCTCTCGATTCTTCCACAAATCCTACAAAAGTAGACGGATGACTTCCCTGTTGCACTTAGCATCATTTCTTTTAAAATGCTCGTGTGACCTTAAAGCGAGCCTTTATGCACTTCGGCTGGCATAGGAATCTAACAAAACAACGCTACCAAGGCTACTTATGCACACAAGGTCTGAATTCTTCTTTCCAGTTAAACAAGACATCTGACGCATCGTTTCAGTCAACAAAATGACCCTTGATGACTATTTACAAACTAAACTTGATATGTTACTGA
The DNA here is from genome assembly GCF_013368605.1 of Nyctibius grandis. Taxonomy (NCBI): domain Eukaryota; kingdom Metazoa; phylum Chordata; class Aves; order Nyctibiiformes; family Nyctibiidae; genus Nyctibius; species Nyctibius grandis. The sequence goes on from NC_090687.1 coordinate 6,146,606, forward strand.
CCTAATGCACAAAAACTTCAGAAAACATCCCTCCTCCTTCAAATTGGGTAGTAAGTTCTCTTTGGCTACTTATTCCAGCAATGCTTCTTTCTTTCTTGACTCCACTTCCCCTCTTCAACAAGAATGCATCTAAGGTCTTGTCTTGTTCTTTTCTCTAGTGATTAACCGGTGCTGTTGAAACCCAGCTGCTTGCTAACCCGGTTTTATCTCAACAGATAAACCCTCAACCCTCCTTGCTTCCACGGCTCTTCTTTCCAGGCTAGACATTTATGGCAGCGAGCACCTATTTTACCCAACATACAAACTACCTTTCGAACCATTTTCAAAGCTGGCCCCAAAAAGAGATCAGAAATAATAATCAGTCTAAAGAAAGACCAGAGGTCTCTGCACTACCCAAGATAGGAAGGAACACTTTTATGTACTAGACTCCTGCGTAAAAACAAAATATTTGTGATGGCAACTGAACTACAAACTTCTTTCTAGACATAAAGACTCCATGAATGGGTATATCCTGCAATATCTTGATTACTTGTTAGCACTTGCATGGTTTCAGAATGCATATATAATGACACTGTATGGAAATTACCAGGTATTTATTTTGCTATTTGTGTCACAGCTGCAGCTGTGTGAGGCATTACAAAGCTGTTTGAAGGATTTACTTGGATTTCTGTGCTAAACAGCCCAGTGTGTGTATTTACAATTGCACTGCCAAAGGTTTTATGTCCTACAGAGATGGGTAACTTTAAAACAACTGAAACGTTCATTCATAAATATACACAAAGATGCTCTAATCTCACTGTCTTCATGTAGCCTGCACCCAGGGCTAAACAATAAGCAGCTGTTCTATCACCCAATGTCCCTTCCCCAACTGAGAAGAGGAATTGGGAAAAGGAGGGAGACTCGTGGTTTAAAATTTAAACAGTTTTAATAAAATAAGAAAACCAATATCAATGTTAATACAAAACACACAAAATTCTACTTAGCCCAGACAGTGGTTGCAAGTCACTCCAGGGACAGCAATTGTTGAGGAGGAGGAGAAGAAGAAGAAGCAGCAGAAGAAGAAGCAGCAGAAACAGCAGCAGAAGAAGCAGCAGCAGCAGAATCAGCAGCAGCAGAATCAGCAGCAGCAGAAGCAGCAGCAGAAGAAGCAGAAGCAGAAGAAGCAGAAGTGGAAGAAGAAACAGCAGAAGCAGCAGAAGGAGAAGCTGCTGCAAGATGGAACACAGGAGGTTCCACATAAATATGGGGAAAAACTTATTTACAGTGTGGGTAACTGAACACTGAAACAGGCTGCCCAGGGAGGTTGTGGAGTCGCCTTCTCTGGAGACATTCAAAACCCGCCTAGATGTGTTCCTGTGTGATATGATCTAGGTAATCCTGCTCCGGCAGGGAGATTGGACTAGATGATCTTTCGAGGTCCCTTCCAATCCCTAACATTCTGTGATTCTGTGAAGCAGAAAGAGAAGCAGAAGGAGAAGCAGAAGGAGAAGCAGAAGAAAAAAAAGAGAGGAAGCAGCAGAGGAAGAAGATAGAGAATAAGAAGCAGCAGCAGCAGAAGCAGCAGCAGAAGAAGCAGCAGCAGCAGAAGAAGCAGCAGCAGCAGAAGCAGCAGCAGAAGAAGCAGCAGCAGCAGAAACAGCAGCAGCAGAAACAGAAGCAGCAGAAACAGAAGCAGCAGCAGAAGAGGAAGCAGCAGCAGACGCAGCAGCAAAGGCAGCAGCAGAAGAAGCAGCAGCAGAAGATGAAGTAGAAGAAGCAACAGAAGAAGGAGAAGCAGAAGAAAAAAGAGAAGCGGCAGCAGAAGCAGCAGCAGCAGAAGCAGCAGCAGCAGAAGATGGAGAAGAAGAAGCCGCAGAAGAACATGGAGAAGGAGAAGCAGAAGCAGCAGCAGAAGAAGCAGCAGCAGAAGAAAAAAACAGAAGAAGAAGCAGAAGAAGAGGAAGAAGTAGAAGAGGAAGAAGAAGCAGAAGCAGCACAAGACGCAGAAGCAGCAGCAGAAGCAGCACGGCTTGTAAGAGCATTTAATACAGTAAATAATCCTCAGTTAACTTGATTTTTTAACAGTTTCATCACGAGCTTAGAGTGTGTCCACCAACACAATCTAACAAGAAGAAATATTAAGACAAGTAGAGCTGTTTTTAAAGAAGTGGGGTCTCTCTTTCCTCTCCTGAGCGTTTGTCACCCAGAGCAGGCTGCAGTTCTGATCCTGCAAACTGCTCCCCAGTGCTTGTATGCTCACTCTGGGAAACACAGACAGCTATTTGAGTTATTTGCAGGTACAATCTTTGCTTACTTTCTACGTTGAATGAAATGAAAACATACATTTAGCAATAAATGCAGCACCATGTTCCTTACCTTGAACTCATTTTTCTCTGTTAGTTCTGTATCTTCACAGAATCACAGAATCAACCAGGTTGGAAGAGACCTCAGGGATCATCGAGTCCAACCGTTGCCCTGACACCACCCTGTCAACTAGACCAGGGCACTAAGTGCCATGTCCAGTCTTTTCTTAAACACATCCAAAGATGGTGACTCCACCACCTCCCTGGGCAGCCCATTCCAATGTCTAATAACCCTTTCTGAAAAGAAATTCTTCCTGATGTCCAACCTGAACCTCCCCTGGCGAAGCCTGAGGCTGTGTCCTCTTGTCCTAGCGCTAGTTGCCCGGGAGAAGTGGCCAACTCCCACTGCTCTACAACCTCCCTTCAGGTAGGTGTAGACTGCAATAAGGTCACCTCGGAGCCTCCTCTGTGTATATGCAGAGCCATGAGAATGCTGCTGTGTGGGCACCGTGGATGTGAATGGCAGGTTTTGTGCATATTTGTGACTGATCTTTCTTGTTGCTTTTAAACAGGAAAATGTGGTTACGTACTGCCTAGGAACTAAAGAAATGCAAAGAACTGATGAAGCAAGAGGTGCCAATCAAGAAGGGAGTGTAGGTTAGTTGTGGTTTTAAATTTTCTTGACTGTGTTGTAGCCAAAAGTCTTGTCTTAAACAATTTAAACGAGCTGCACTACAGGGTGTTTTTCATCCCTGCACAATACTGTCTTGCTCCGGACTTTACCAGCCACAGCCATGGACTCTGAGCCTGTACTGTAGTGAGGTCAAAGCTATTAATCAACCAGTCTTTATGGCATGAAAGTGTATTAACTATGCTTGTAGAGATATATATATATGATGAGTTCACAGGATACACCGTAACATGATGAGGTAGTGGAGTTTTCCTGGAGACTTTGATATTGTTCATGCTGAAGTAAAACAAACAAAAGGGCAGCCTGGCCCTGGAAAGCAGGACTTTGCTTCTGGAAGCTTAGAGCTGTCCATGAACGAGAAAGGATACCCCAGGTCAACCAAGGTAACGCCAGCACCCTAGCCCCTGTGACACATCTTTGAAACCCTCCCAGCATCATGTGGCATCACAGATCATTAACTTCAGCAAGGCTGACTCCAGGGACATCTGGATCAACAGACAAGCAGCAAGAACGCTGCAAAACTAGAGCTGCTTTGCCAAGTTTGACTATGATTAGTCATCGGTAGTGTGGGTGCTAGTGATTAGTCAAGTCGTCGTGTACCTGAACAATTGAAGGGTACAAGAACCCCGTGTAGAGGCACATTCAGGGTGCCCCAAGGGGGCTGGGACACAGCGTGTGCATGAAAAAATATTTGCCCCTGTAATTCTGTCCTTTGTGTCCCGGCCTCTCGCCTCGGTCGGCACGGGCCAGTTGTGAATTTTTCATGACGTGGGCTCGGGGCTCAGGTGTGGGCAGGGGGTTTTGCTGAATGAGGTCCAGGCAGCACCGGACAAGGCTGTAGAGCGGGTGGAGTCAGCTGGGCAGCTGGTGCAGCGCCAGCTCCGGGATCTCGTTGTGTGAGCCACGGCCAGCGCAGCCTCCTCGCAGGCCAGGTGTGAGCTGAGTTTTCCGCCCTCAGCCAGTCCCTGCCTGGCCCCCCGGACAAGGCCGCAGCTCCTTCCCAGGGCCAGCTCCAGCCCACCAGCAGTGATGCCGGTGCTGGGGCAGTGATGGTGATGCCGGTACCGGGGCAGTGACGCTGGTTCTGGGACAGCGGTGGAGGCCTCCATCCTGCTGGCACTGATGCTAATCAATGTGGTTTCTCCCAGTTTCTCCCACGGGCACCCGCCACCCGGAGAGATGCCCCGTCTACCCGTCCTCTCGGTGGCCATCCCCAGCCCAGCTCAGCCACCCGCCGGGTGGGCAGGGCCTGCATGAACCCTCCCGTCCCCCCTTCCACTCCGCAAACGACCGCAGGCATAGAGAGAGGCGCTGCAAAGCGAACACCCAACTCTTTTAATGAATTAAGGGAGAAACGGGGATCTGGGAGAGGGCTGCGGCTGGAGCGAGTGGGCGCAGGTCTCTGCCTCTGGAGCTCCTCTGCGCGTGGGTGTTACGGGGGACGGTGCAGGACCAATGGGTTAATGGTAGCCGTACCGTTTGGCTATCCTCATTTCGATGTTCCTCTGCACAAAATACTGCAGCTGGCCCAGTGATGTCTGCAGGGCCGCCCGCTCCCGCTCCTCCCGGGCCAGCCTCTTCATGCGCTCCCGCTCGGGCCACTGCTGGGGTGTGATGGGCACCGACTCCTCCTGCTCCTCCAGCGGGGTGGGCTTAGCCCTGAGCTCCCCCCGGGGCCCGAGGGGTAGCATGTAGTTGGCAGGAGGGCACGGCAGCTGCAGCGACATGGCGGGCAGAGGGGGCTCCCGCATACAGGGGTGGCGAGTGCCTCTGCCCAGCCTTGTCCCTGTCCCCAGTGCTCTGCAGGTTCATGCAAGCCAAGCACCTCCCAGGGGCTGCCACAGGACACTGCAGCAATGGTTTAAGGGCTCTGTGCTGGGGGGTTTCGCTGGACCAGCTGCGTGGAACCTGCCCCCTCCTGCTGCATGAAGGACTTCTGCCCTCAGCGTCCCCCTGGGGTCTAGGTCTCTTGGTGGGCACGTTGTCGTCATCACATGCTCTCCGCTTGTTGGTTCCTGCCTGCTGTCCACTGCTGCCCACCGCTGCACCGTCCCCACCCAGCTGCCCCTCTCGGAGGTTTTTTGACTGTCTGGCCGCCTGACACACCTCCATCATCTTCTGTTTCTTCGGTGGGATGTTCTCCCATGAGGAGGTCTTTTGTGTCTCAGGGGTTCTGGCTGGTGCGGGGCGCTTGGCCTTCTTGCCGCCCACCTCTCCCGATCTGGGCACCGCCGGGCTGGAGACGATGCCCAGCGGCAGTGGGAAGTGGGTCAGAACACCCTGGGGCTGCCTCTGCAGGTCCTCCTCCTCCAGTTGAGCCACGCGGGGCAGATGACGCTGGGGCGCAGCCGGGGGGCTGGGCAGGGGACGGCTCAGCAGGGCGCTCTCCAGAGGTCTGTCCTCTGAATTCCCCTCAGAAGTCTCTGGAGAAATCTCTGGAGATCTCTCCTTGGGAGTCTCCAGGGGACTCAGAGGCAGACAGGTGGGGAGGTGTGCTGCCACCTCACCCTGCTTCCCCTTGGGCTCCTGCAAGGAGGGTGCCGCCACCCTCCAGAAGGGGTCAGTGTCCCCCAGCATTGCTGCCGCCAGGTGGTCCTCGGGGCAGTTGCCCTCTGTCACATCCTCCAAGAAGCTGGGGAGTTCGTTGAAGGAGGCAGTGCTGGTGAGGCTGTTGGGGACGTCGGGGAAGGTGTTTTCACTGTCCACCAACATCACTGCTGCCACTTGCCCCTTGTTGCAGCCACCCTCTGCCCTGTAGTGCAAGAGGTGGGGGAGGTTGTTGAGGGAGGTGGTCAAGTTGGGGAGGTCAGGGACATTGGGGACAGTGTCCTTGCCATCCCCCAGCCCCGCCAGCACTCACTCATTGGGGCAGCTGCCCTCTGCCACGTCCTTGGAGACAGGGAGTTTAGCAAGGACCTCCGTGGTCAGGTTGCAGACACTGGTGGTCAAGAAGGTGTCCTTGCTGTCCCCTAGCTGCACCACCCCTGCTTGGTCCTGGGGGCAACCCCTATCTGCCCCGTACTCCGAGAAGTCGTGGAGCACATTGAGGAAAGCGGTGCCAGTGAGGCTGTTGGGGAAACCGTGAACATCAGGGATGGTGTCCTCGGGGTCCCCCAGCCCCTGCCCCCCCCACTTGCTCCTTGGGGCACCTGCCCTCCCAGGTCAAGTCAGGGACAGCAGGGACAGTGTCCTGGCTCTCCCCCAACCCCTCCACTGCTGCTCGCTCCTTGGAGCAGCTGCCCTGTGCCACGAACTCGGAGAGGTTTGGGAGCTCATTGAGGAAGCCAGTGAAGCTGGGCCTGTCGGGGAGATCAGGGACGATCTCCCCGCCATCCACGGTGTCAAGCCAGGTGGGCATGTTGTTCAGGGTGGTGTCCTCTGCCTGCTGAGGAACGGCCTCAGCGAAGGTGTCTGGCCCCTGCTCGGGCAGATCCGCAGGCTTCCCTGTGGCTGCTGGGATGGTCTCCACTGCTGAAAAAGGAACCAAAGCCAACCGAACCCCAGGGTGATGCCAGATATCCTCAGCTTGGCCGCCCACCTGCGGGCTTTGCCATCCCCCAAAACTCACCTTCGGGCTTTGTTGTGGTTCTGCCAGTCAGTGGAGCCAGGGTGAGCTGGTGGGGGCTGGCAGCAGGGACGCTGTCCTTGACGGCGGCCCGGTCCTTGTTGGAGGCCTCGGACGGCTTCTGGGTGCTGCTGGGCAGGGTGTGGGGCACAGGGGCTCCCCCTGGACCACAGCCCCCAGCCCCAGCCTGAAGAAAAGGGGGAGTCGAAGGCGCGGCTCTTGGGTGCTGGGCGACGGTCCCAGAGTAACGACACAATCCCAATATGAGTATGGAAGTTCTCCCTTTAATGATTACACGTACAGGATATATATAGACTCTAAGCAGAGAGCACGCTGATCACGCACCAAAGCCCGCGTTTCCATTGGTAAAGCCTTGCTGTCCACGCGTACTAGTAGCATATACGATTGGTCTATAATTTTAGATACACGGAGCGATGAGCACCCCCTCCCCTTTTCCTGTTTCTCTTATCTGTTTGTTACAACTGCCAAGTTCTTGTTTTGTTGCATTTTTGCAGCGTTCAAGGAGAGTCCAAGGTGACTCGCTCCGGGCCTAACTCTTGCTCAGAGCCTGGATTGCTCAGACTGCTCAGAAGCATGAAATCATGCCCCCTCTCACTTAACCAAGCCTCCACACCAGCCCCATCAGCTGGTGGGGCACCAGCGTCCCTGTCACCACCTGCTGTCCCCAGCCGAAGGCAGGGGGACAGGGAGCAGGCATGGGGGGCAGCTGCACCCCGTGTGGGAGCTGCAGCACGGGGAGGAGCTGCACCCCGCAGGGGAGCTGCAGCAGCTGCTCCGGGGCCCCCAGGGGCCCTGGCACCCCATGGCGGACGCTGTCCTGCGCCAGCTGGTAGGTGACGGGGTGCAGCTGGGCAGGTGCAGAGGACACTGGCAGCCCCGGCACAGAGGGCAGCACGCTGGCAGTGGCCGGAGGCAGCACGGCAGGAACGGTGAAGCTCACACTGGGCACCTGCAATGCCATCGGCAGCTGGAGAGGGAACCTGTCTGTTGGGGGAAGCGAAGAGGGGCGATGGTGTGAGACAGTGGCGGGCAGAGCTGGCTGGGGGTGACCTGGAGGGCAGGAGCCCCAGGAGGAGCGGGAGCCTGCTGCCATACCTGCCACAGCGGTCGGTCCGTGTGGGGTTTGTTGGGGGCAAACAGCCTCCGTCCCCGTGCGATCGTTCCACCAGCACCCGCAGGGGTTTGTGTTGTCACACCACAGCAACGGCCGCGCCCAGGTGACGTGGGGCTTTTGTCACAATGCGCTGGGTCACACGGGGTGCGTAGGGGTAGGTTTGGTTGCTGTTGTGGTGCGCAGTGACGCCCAGTGCGGTTGGCGGCCGGTGAACCCCTCGTCGGAGGGCCGAGGCAGGGACGCCCGAGTCGCCACATCGAGTGCTTGGGCCTGGGAGCTGTGCGCGAGAGAGGGAGCGGGGGCCGAGCCGGGACTGCGGGGGCCTCTCCCTGTTGTCCACCTGCCCGCCCGGGCTTGCCCCAGCTCCCTCAGTGGCCCTTTCCCGAGCCGCCGCAGGCCCTGACCAGGCGCAGAGGCCGTGACTCCGTCTGCCGCGGTTGACGCCGTCGCTGAGCAGGTTCCTCCTGGCCCCGACCATGTCCTGCATCCACTACAAGTTCTCCTCCAAGCGGGTGCTGGTCTATAATACGGTCACCTTCAACGGCCTCCACATCTCCCTGGGCGACCTCAAGCGCCAGATCATGGCCCGTGAGAAGCTGAAGGCAGCAAACTGTGACCTGCAGATCACCAACGCCCAGAGCAAAGAAGGTGCGTGGGGGCGGCGGGTGCGGGGCCTTGGGGGACCGCCCGGCTGGTGGCGTTGCAGACGCCCTGCAGCGGCCGTGGCCTGCGGGAGCTGCGCTCGGCTCTTGGTGGCTCGTCCCCACGTAGCGTGAGTCAGCTGGGGCCCATCCCGCCGGCGTGCGGGGGGACCGGGAAGGCAATGGGCGCCGGGGGTTAAGCGGGGTGGGAAGCGATAATGCGACTGGGCCACGGTCAGCAGCTGTGAGTTGTGCTGGGGCCTCACAGAGCTGTGCTGGTGGAGCTGCTGTTCTGACAGCGACCTTCAGAGCTGCCTTTCAGTTTGGTAGTCTGTCACCTTGATGAGTTTGAATGGGATTAAAAACTTTGGGCTGTGACTTTTCAGAACTAAAAAGACTTGTAAAGTGTTTTCATTCCTTCAACACTACATTTCTTTTTTTTCCCCTGTGGTTCTGTAACACTTACAGCAGGCTTTTCTTTAAAATGTGTACTAGGGGCTTTTTTCCTCCTCCTGTTTCATGTATTAAAACTTAAACTGAATCATATGTTCGATGCGGTAACTGTAACTTCAGCCCCAGCCTTTAAAGTTGTTGGACCTAAAGCTCGCTGTTTACCTACAGATATTTAAAATGTTTTCAGGAGAATGTGAAGAGACTTAACAGCACAGTGTTAGGGGTCCTAGGGATGCCATTGGATTGCGTGGCACACGTAGGTAGAGATACATTTCAGAAGTCTTGAAGTTTTCTCGTAGCTTTTGAAACATGTTCCAATTGCTTGAAGGGCTTTGCCCCAGAAGGGTCTCTGAGTTTTGTCTTCAGTTGCTAATGCACTTTCAGCTTCACAGAGGCTAGCAGGCTGTTTGGCCAGCTGGCTGACGTCACTCCTGTAATAGCTGCGTCTGTGTAAAACAGAGCCTTAAACCGAGAATGTTGGATGGTAATAAACTGTGGTGGAGCCCACTTATTGTCACCAGAAGAAAAAATGGTTTGAAGTAGGCCAAACACGTGGATTCTGTTTCAGCAGGTCAGGAACAGAAAGCAAAGTTTTAGAAGACAAATTTATGCTGCTAAATATATTTACCCTACCAAGAGTTACTCTAACATACACAGCACCAGTTTTACAAAGTGTGTTGCTTTGTTTTGATACGTAATCAGAATCCAGGGAAGAAAAAGTACCTGCTTCACTAGGTTCTGTGGTTTGTTTTTCTCCAAAGATCTATTGCTTTTGTAGCCTAAGAGAAGCAAAAGCAACTTAGGGCAGATCCGGAAAGAACCTCATGCATTAGCAGACTCTCCTTTAGTGGCCTTGGGGACCGTTTTGCTGTTGGCATTCCAACTAGTTTAAAAAAATGAAAAAGATTTTGCTGCTTGTGTTTGACTCTCAGACCGGAAGATTTCTTGAAACATACTGTTCGTGTGTTGAGACGATCAAAGCATGATGTTACAGATAAAATTTGGCTTGTATATGTGTAAAGGGATTCTCTGAAGTGCAATGTAATTCCATATTAATATACATTCTTACGAACTGACTGATGCTTTTTTCTGTATTTCTGTTGTTTTCAGAATACGCAGATGAGAATGCCCTGATTCCTAAGAACTTATCGGTTATTGTTAGAAGAATCCCTCCTGGAGGAGTTAAAGCTACCAGCAAAACATATGCTGGGTAGGTATCCATAAAGCATTGTCTTCTTTGTGAGGGGATGCAGTGTGATGACTTTTTTATGGATACCTGTTTACAGATGCATTCAGATTGTGTCTTTCTCGTTAAAGCTGCTGTTCATTTTTGTTGTCATGGGGTAGATTTTCATGTATCTGTCCCAGAGTAGACTTACATTTTAGGGGGGCCTGCTGGGGCATGGGCTTCAAACTCCAGCAATGGTAACTTTTCAGATGATTCTACTGGGTTTGTTCTTGGGGTTGATTGCTCTGAGACCCAAGTTGTAGATTCTGTTTCCTCTGCGTGGAGAGATTCCTTATTATAGGTGTTTACTTTTATTGCTTTTGTAGTAAACACAGCTACGCATTGTAGCGTAAACTCACAAATTGTTTCTATCTCAGAAGAGCCTGATTCTCAGCGTTTGACTGCTTCTTGCATTTGGTGGCGGGGGGGGCGGGACACAGAAGGTATTCTTATGCCCCAGATCGGGGTTTTTTACATACTAGCTGCAGAGGAAAGACCAAGGGTTGCCAGCTGACGAACCACGCAAACAAGAAATTCCACTCAGAAGTGATTCCTATGAGTTTTGTAAAGACAATGTGCGTTTGAGGCAAGAGAACAATAAAAATTTCCTAAGGCATATTGCCTTTTGTGAGAGTATGATGAAGGAATAGTTCCTTTCCAAACTTGAAACTCAGGAAGCAGTTTAGCACATGACTGAATGTTACTAGTTCTCTTTCTGTTTTTACCCCAAGCTGTGTCGGTCCTCCAGGTTTTAGTTCTTTATTCCTAAGAATTATGGAGGACAGAGAATCGGGTGTATTGATTAAATTCCAGATATTCAGACGCAATCCTGAGTGCAAGATTATTGCTGTCATTTATGTATTCATACAGTCCAGCTGTGTATCAGCTACATCAGCATTGTTTGAGTGGTCACGTCTTCCAGCCTTCCTAAAGATATGCCCCTCCACCACAATGAGCGGATATTATGAGCTTGTGGTTTTGCCATGTCTTTCTAGTGTTGATTCTCAAGAAACAAAGTCGACTGATGAGTTACAGTGTGTCTTGAAAAGCAGTACAGCAGCATCCTGGTACCCACGAAGCATTTGCAAGCAAAAAAGCCTGAATCTGTGTGACTGCATGTAAATTGGGACATATTACTGCAGGAGTTGTTGCAGTGCTTTCAGGCACCACCTAGTAATTCTGGACACCACAGCGTTGTGCTTGTAAACATGGCCTTGTTTGGGGGTTCATTTAAATATGTCTGCTTAGTGCTGTCTTGTCAATGCCTCCTCCGTTTCTGGTTGGATGGCACCCTCTCCTGCTATTGTAACACTGCCCTAGAATGAGAGGAGAGATGCTGCTAGCATCAAAGATCAAACAGTTACCTGTATGGGGGATAAGGAAAGAACGGCACTGCTGTTCTAGCGTTGAAAATTAGCCAGGCAGATGAGCTTTCTGTTCCTTCAGCTGGAAACATTGCAGAAACAAGTGGGAGAGTGGTTAATGTTTGGGAATGATGAGTGTGTGCTGTGATGGTGGAGAGGCCTTCAAAACTGTGTTACCGGCCTTGTAGTATGTTCTTCAAGGTAAATGATTGAAGGAACCATTGTGTGGTAATCTAAAGAATTTCCTTGGACTTCCTCATCTTCAGGAGGTACGTGGCTGTCATTGCGAGCCTGGTGGTGCTCTAGCAGTGACAGGAAGCAGGAGCCTTTCCATTTGTACATACATTCCACAGCAGCCTTTCAGTTGCCTCTGCTCATGGGACACTTTGGATGATGGGTGAATTGTTTGTACACTCTATCAGTGGTTGCATGCCTGATCTATGATGAGTAGCCTGGAGATCCATGAGTATGTGGAATCCGAGCAAGTTTTCAAAAGTAATAAATATTTCCTAATATATTGTAGCATTTTAAAGGTTATCTTAAAGCAAATTCTGGCAATTAAGAACTTTTCTTTTGTCACGGGGCTCCTAAATTGCGCAAAATCCTAGGAACTACTTTCAGGTGACATTTCTACTATTATTTTTAGTCAACAGAGCATATGTAACCCTTTCTGTCTTTTGGCACTTTGATGGCTAAATATGGTAGATGTCTGCACACAGCTCTTGGGCTTCCACAGAGAAACACTGCTCTAAAGACTGTGCTGCTGGCACTTTTGTTATTGCTTTGTCAGGTGACTGATTTTTTTCACTTCAGTAAACTTGCGCTTGGAAGTGTCTAGGCTATCACTGTTCTTTCTTAGAACCTACAGTACAGTATCTGGTACCTGTTTGTAATACTGGGGGTGTACAGATTGGCTACAGTTACCTTCTTATTTTGATGGCCGATTATTTAAGAACACAAAGCTGTAGTACAGACTTCATCTTATTGTTACTTACGTAGCGGAGACAAAATATCTGAGGACTTCCTCCACACTGTTGTCTTCTATATCTGTAAGTCTGAGAGTAATTTGTGACAAAGCAGAAATGGGATTTTTGGGGGGGGCGGGGGCTTTAGTTGCACTGAATGTACCAAGAGAGAACAGTTTATGTACAGGAATAAATTTCCACATTCACTAGACTATTGGGACATAAAGTTTTGATGTTCAGGTTTTAGAATCTGTTTTCGCTGCTTTGTGATGGGTACAAGTGCTTTATTTTAAGTTCTGATCACCTTTATTTCTTCTTCTAGAAGTCGAACTGAGCCAGCGAGTGGAACATCAAAAGCGGTAGGTACAAACACAATCACACACTTTTTTCTACACGCTGCACTTCATTCTAAACAATGTGGCCTTCTAGTAATTTTCCAAACATTAACTTATTTTCCAGCAAAGCATACTATATGTTGTAAATACAATGGACTTCAGCATAGTAAAAACTGAGTAATGCCATCATTGCACAATTCTAAAGTGAAGATTTGTATTTGTGCCTAGTAATGCATTGTATTTCTTATTGAATAGGCTAGAATATTTCCTGGATGACTTTGTGTTGTACAGATAATGTATGATTGTTTTCAGATCATGTAGGTTCGAGGTTTTTACAACTGAACTTGGTTCCCTGTTCTACATCTGTCTGTCTCTAGCTAGTAATATGTGTGTTTGTATAGGCTGTGGTGTGCTTTTTGTTTCTTGCAATGAAAATTGTTTGGAGTGTATTTTTTGCCATTTTCGTAACGTATCACTTAGCTGTGGGTTTTCAATACCTTTTTGCCTAATGGCTTTTGAAAATGTTATCAAAAACCACTGAGGAACCATTCTTGTCAAACTTGGTACTGTTTCTTACTCTTCACTTAGGGTTCAAACAAATACCAAAGCCAACATATCCCATATGTTCTGAGGACAGTTCCATCTGTGCAGCTACGTGGTTCCTTTTCGTGTCCTTAAATATTTGGGCGTTTGTTCCTAAAACTGAATAATTGAAGTGGTATTGGTTTTGCCCCTCTGAGTCCATAAATGTCTTTAATAGGTTGCTGTGAATTTCAATAGCATTGCTACACAAAATGGTATTCCTGGAGTATGAGGGGAGACTTAGGGTTAGTTAGAACTAATGAAAGTAAATGAAAGACAAAGCAAAAGCATTCCCTTCTTGTTTGCACTGACTGTACCTCATTTGGTACAGTCATTTGGGTTGTGGGTAGCCATAGGCAGGGTGGAAGCCTTGCATCTCTCTTCACAAGTCCTCTCTCCCTCGCACTGTAAAAGCAGTGCAGCCTCAGGTGCTTCTAGTGTTGGAGACACCATTAGCTTTATTCTTAAAGCTAACGCAGGTCTTGGTCTAAAGCGTGTGGGGGTTTATTTGTGTTTTGGGTTTTTTTTACACATATTTCTGTATGTATTTCAAAGCAGCACCTGGATCTTGTTGTGGTAGGAGTAAAGCACTGGAAAACTTGCCAGTTATTGTTGAACAGTAGAGCAGCCAAACTAAAATGAGTTAAGTTTTTTTTTCAAAGGCTGCACAGAAGCTTATACTTGGAATATTTCTTCATTGTCTTGCTCTTATGTTAGCTGTCATGCTACACTTCCAAATTTGTGCTGCTGTCCTGCTGTTACTACAGACAAAGCAAGAAAGTTAATCCTTTTTGGTTGAGTATTACTATGTCAGTAACTGCAAGGATCTGTAGGTGGTATTTGTCCTTAGGGGCTGCAGAAATGCAGAGCCATGCCCATTGTTTTAGCGCCGTCAAACACAACTGTGATCCTTCCTGGCTGAAGTTTTAGTTTAGCCAAGCTATCGGGTTTGAGGAAACCACCGTAGGTTAAATGAATTCAGTTCACAGAAATGACTATGACTTCTGTGCCTGAAGCTGAATTTCAGCAAGCAAAACCACCTTCCCCAATTCTTACATTGTGTGTCCTTTTCATGCTTCAAAATGTAAATAACGATACTTGCATTGCCTATTTCTCAGGAAATGTACAGTGGCTATCTTCTCCTTCAAATAGTCTGGAGCTTAAAAACCAGTCGCAAAATACTGGAGAGTCTAATTTTGTCTACACATAGCTTCAGCCCACTTGCAAGGCAATTGGATTGGTTACACAAGTCTTGATGTAAGGTACAAAGAGAGCCTAAGCTTTTGAGTGCCCCAGAATGCTCTTTTCAAGGAGGTGAAGGGGCACGCAAACATCGTGGCGTAAGGACTCCCCAGAGCATCTTCAGGACAACTATACTTTATATAAGTGGCTGTTTTCATGCAACCTCAGCTGGCCTTGTGCTGCTCTTCACAGGACTGGGTGAGGGCTGTTGTCTTTGGCTGTGGGGGCTTCAATGTGTTTCTAACGTGTGTGTCCAATGGTTACCTGTTAAACAGACTGCCAGTCTGGCTGAAGCTGTTGCTTCTGAAGAAGAGAAAATAAAAGCCATGATGATAGAGTCTTGCCGTGCATATGATCCCATCAAGTAAGTGTTGATAGTGTCAAATCTGTTCTTTGAAGATTATGGAAAAATTGTAGAGATTTTTGTTTTAACCAGAGATACACATGCATACCTTTTCCTTTTTTTTCCCCAAAACCCCTTTAGTTACGTGAAGAAAACCTCGGGTCCCCCTCCACCAGCATGTATTTCCTTCCGTTGCGGAAGACCTGGCCACTATATAAAGAACTGCCCAACAAACGGGGTAAGATTGTGGGGGACTTCTGGTGTTACTTTGGGTTTAATTTTTGTACTTTGGCAGGTTTATAACAAATCCATGAATCCTCATCTAAGAATTGTTTCTCTTGAGGTGAAATACAGAGACTCTATGGCAAAGTTGCAAAACCCTTCAAAATTCAAGGGAAAGCTGGAATTACGGATGTAAAATTTTCTTTCTTCTAGGTCATGGGCATTGCATATGTCCATAGATCTTTCTCTGTGAATTGCATATTTTTATATAGTGAGGTGTTATTGGGAATTTTTCTGGTTTTAACTCTTTTTAAGGACAGTTCATAGATTTTAGTATTTCATAGAAAACCAAGATGTTTCTGTTGACCCCATCTGTTGAGTATTTGCATGTTTTGATTACACATGTCTCTGGCTGAGCAGTGACTGACTCAGAGCACTGAATTAAGCTCTCCCTCTGAATTGTGCTTTGGAGGAGGAGCGGGTTTGTGTCTCTTCTCTGAGCGAATGGTGAGCTGAGGGATATTTCACCCTTAAGGAACCTGAAGTTAAGGCAAAGAATGGCCATTGACTTCAAAACGCTGCTCAAGCCTTTGGAACATCCTGCCTATATTCATTTAGGAAAATAAGTATTTCAGTTGAGCAACCCTTACGCTAGGTAAATGGAGAAGATCAAAGGCTTTTTGCTGCTTAAAATAATCACTGAAGTGTCATTTAAAGTGTATTTCTTCAGATGAGATATATCTGCATTTCTTTTCTGAACAGGTCAAAAATTTTGAGCCTGTTCCCAGAATGAAAAAGAGCACAGGAATTCCAAGGAGTTTCCTGATGGAGGTGAAAGATCCCAAGACAAAAGGGGCTATGCTGACCAACACTGGAAAATATGTAATACCCATTATTAATGCGTAAGTATGGAACGAATTGGACTGACCAAAAAGTGAACGAGAGAAACCACAGGTAAATGTCTGAGGGGCAATGCAACCAAGCTGGCCAGCATCTGGAATGACAGGGGAGGAAGCATTGTATCTTAAACTTTAAAATCTGTGATACGTTCTAATATTAAAATCGGGTGGCCCTACTGTTCATGCCTCTGGAAGCTGGATTAACCGGTGGTCTGCTAAGAATGTGTATTTCTGCAAAACATTTCCGTCGTGTTTAAGTGGAGTCGTTTTCTTTGAAAGCTCGTTTTGTTTCGGGTTTATGTTTCAAAGGCTTCTTGCAAAATTTAACCAAGAGCTGTTGGACTGAGATTTCCTCTCCCTCTGACTTGTATCAAATGCCATGTGTGAAACAGAGTGAAGCTTTCCTGTTGCTATAAACTAAGAAAATATTGCTGTGTGCTGACAAGAGTGGCTCTTTTAAAATGCACTTGGTAGCACTTCTGGTTGTCTGTCATGGATCTCCTTTTGTAGCAGCTGTAAAATAGACTTCTGTCATTTATAAAATGTAATTACTGGGAGACTCATTTGATCCTGAGCCTGCAATTGACATTTACCCTCTGGCAAAGGAGAGGTGGGATTCATTTCACCTGATTTCTAGCCGTCAAAACATGATCTGTGTAGTGTGAGCCAATTTCTTAGTTGATCCAACGAATGGGAGAGTTCTGCAGAAGGAAAATTTTTCACCCCTCCCCCTTCTGGTGTTGTCGCTCTCGAAAAGTAGTTTAAACTAAATGCCTACGCTTTAGAAGGCTAATGTGAAGGGAGAAGAATTCCATCTATTATTTTCCTTGGATAAAATCCAAAGCTTGGGAAATTTTCCTTTGCCCACCTTTAACTTTTTTCTTTTTTCCTTCCTCCCCCCACCTCCAGGGAAGCTTATGCTAGAGGAAAGAAGGAAAAGCCTCCCTTTTTACCAGAGGAGCCCTCCTCCTCCTCCTCAAATGATGATGCTGTTCCAGATGTTTTGCTGTGTCTCATTTGTAAAGAGCTAATGACGGATGCAGCTGTTATTCCCTGCTGTGGAAACAGTTATTGTGATGAATGTAAGTGTTACTCCCATGTTTGTTAATTTAAAACATCACACCTGATGTTCTGAAAGCAGAAATAGGAGATAACGACATTAAATTACTGTGTTACCAGTTCTATTTAATACTTAAGTCTACCCTGAATAAGAAAAGACTCTTCTCGAATAAAGGCAAAAAAAAAAGGCAGAAAGCTTTTTCCCTTTTTACATATCTAGTTAAAGCCTCTTTACATGCGGAAGGATGAGTATGAGAAGAGTGCACAACTGTGCAGGTGATTACAGTATACTGGACATGTTTTTACACTGTTGAACATTTATAGCTTCATACTCTCCATTCAAGACCATATTCACCCATGAACCATATACATCTTTTTATAATTGATTAGAATGCCCAAAATTTCCTTTGTTTGGCAAAAAATCAATTTTGGTGATTCTAATTACACACAGGTATTAGAACAGCACTACTGGAATCAGAGGAACATACATGCCCGACATGTCATCAGACAGATGTTTCTCCTGACTCTTTGGTTGCCAACAAGTTCCTACGCCAGGTAACATAATGACTTTTATGTAAACTGTTTGTAAGAAAAGCCTATTTGTAAAAAGCTGAAAGGGAAGAAAATATTAATTTAGCCTCCTTAAGGGAGGCTAAATGGAATAAGGCTAAATTTACTTTTCAAATACATTATGAGGTGTTACAGAAACTTACAACTCCTTAGAGACAATCTGGCAAATTCAGGTCACACTTGTGTTGAACATAATTGCTTCACTTTCAAATTCGGTGTTAACACTGAAGTACTTGAAATATGGATTCTCTGAGTTGCCAGTCATTAATAGCAGTGTTTATGGGATGTGTTCATATATCCGTATGTTGATTTCTTTTAGGATTGATAGCACTGACAGGAATACACAAGTAATTTTACTCTGTGGAGGCTTTTGTTCATGTAGCTACTGAAGTTTCATAGTACCTTTTTGTAACTTTTTTTCTGCCTCTAGGCTGTGAACAACTTCATCAATGGAACTGGCTATACAAAGAGGCTCCACAAGCAGATTCAGCAGCAGCAGCAGCTGCCACCGCCACGACCTCCAGCACCACTCATGACTGTTACACCTCCTGCTGCTCTGGTGACTGCCGCTGAGCTTCCTAAACCTGGACTAAGACGACCAGCATCACCAAGTCTGCTGGGCCCCCAAGGACAATCAACACCCACAACTGGTAAGTAATTATAACTCAAGACTAATTTGTTTAAAAAACTTATCTTCAGATAAACTGAATGGGATTTTCTTTTCTTTTTCCTCTCCCGGCTCCAACAGGTCATCCAAAAAGAGCCAGTACCGTTCGCTCAGCAGGTGGCAGAGCAGGCTGGGAACTGTAAGTATTCTACAGAAAGTCCATATATTCTTACTTGTGACCCGTTAAATGAGGCCGTAGCACATAATTCGCACCAAAGCTGCTTGAGAATGAAATAAGTATGCACAGATTGTTGTGGAGAATACAAGTGGTAATGAATTTTTAAATGGCTTAATTTGAATTGGCTTTAACAAAGGGGATCTGTGCTTGCAGCAGGATTATTTAAAACTCCAGCACATGACTGAAAAGGGGACTCTGAAAAATGAACACTTTTTGAGGAAAACATAATTACATTTAAAAAGTAAATATAATTAAAGGATCAGATGCAAAGCTACAGTTTTGATTAGTGGCTGAATAGGGCTGAAGAAGTTGATTTCCCAATAGAAATCAGCCTCCAGCATTCTTTTTTTAACAACTCAGTTGATACTGATGGAGTATCAAATATTGTTGGAAAAGTCAACACACTTATTTTATGACAATTTTGAATGTCTTCAATTTAATCATCTCAGATAGCCAAGCTGCTTTCTCTCAGTTGGAGAGGGAAGAGTCTGGTTTATCTATTGTTGCAGTGTCAAGTTAGTCCTTCCTTTGGTATAGATTTGTTATAGAGAGATTGTAAGGGTGTTTATAAACTCTTAAAGATAACCAAAACAAACCCCAGGATCCATCCCACAGATTGTCTAAAATCTCAAATTCAGGAAGCAAGGAAATAACAGTTCAGGGACAAGACCAGGCCAAAGACAGCACCATGAGGCAACAACACAGGAAGCCTATGTGGAAGAACTAAAAAGAGGTTCAAGAGAAGATGAGTTAATATCTGTGCAGTACTCTGAAGATGAGAAGTGTGAAGTAGTAAGTGTATCAGGGAGTGGCAGAGGAGCAGGGGGCACTTGGCACATGGGAGATGGGAGTCTCTTTGAAGCCCGGGCAGCCTCCATCCACAATGGCAAAGCTGAGAATAAGGAGAGAAGCATGAGAGAACTGTTGGGGGTGAGGCTGTGGAAGGCAAGTCTGAGGATCAAGAAATGAGCGTAGTCTCAAATGAAGAGAAAGCAGGGAGAGAAATGCTTCAGTTGAGAAGAAGAAGTGCTCGCCACCATGCTCCCACTGCACTTGCCTTCCTCTTTAAAATCAGGGCAGAGTGCAAGAAAGAGTGACACGTGTTTTGGGGTTTCTTTAGAAGTTCAAATCAAGGACAGCCACACAGTGAATGTACCCAGAGGACTCAGGCCCCAACACTATCAGCGCCAACACCAGGCTCTGTGCCTGTGCCTCCACCTCCCCTGCATCCTCCACCACCCCACGCACTTCCTCTTTCACCAGGGGCACCACCACCACCACCACCGTTTCCTCCTCAGCTTCCACCTGGTCAGCCTCCATCTGCTGGGTACACTGCTCCCCTCCAGGATATCCCCCAGCTCCTGTAAACATGTCATCAGCTTGGGTACCAACAGCAGTACCAATGGCTCATCCAAAAACCATCCCAGCATCACAAGCACTTCCTTTATAGCATCACAGAATCATTTAGGTTGGAAAAGAACATCGAGTCCAACTGCTAACCTAAAACTACCAAGTCCACCACTAAACCAGGTCCCTCAGCACCACATCTACACAGCTTTTAAATCCCTCCAGGGATGGTGGCTCCACCACTTCCCTGGGCAGCCTGTTCCAATGCTTGAAACCCCTTTCGGTGAAGAAATTTTTCTTGATATCCAATCTAAACCTCCCCTGGCACAATTTGAGGCTGTTTCCTCTCATTAGTTGTTACTTAGGAGATGAGATTGACCCCCACCTCGCTACAGCCTCCTTTCAGGTAGTTGTAGAGTGTGAGAAGGTCTCCCCTCAGCCTCCTTTTCTCCAGCCTAAACACCCCCAGGTCCCTCAGCCGCTCCTCATCACACTTGTGCTCCAGACCCTTCACCAGCTTTGCTGCCCTTCTCTGGACTGGCTCCAGCACCTCAGTGTCTTTCTTGTAGTGACAGGCCCAAACCTGAACACAGGATTCGAGGTGCGGCCTCACCAGTGCCGAGTACAGGGGGACGATCCCTGCCCTCGTCCTGCTGGCCACGCTATTTCTGATACAAGCCAGGATGCTGTTGGCCTCCCTTAACTAGGCAGGAGTTTGACAGAGAACAACGGAGACTGAAAGAGGAGTCGGTATTTGGCTCAATGAGGTTGCGTTGTTTGTCACTTCTGTATTTCAATGACATCTCGGACTGCAGTTACACTGAAGTCCGCCTGACATAAGCAAAACTTACGTAGTGTTTGTTCCAATGTACTTTTTTGTTGCAGATGGTAAAAATGCAAAACTAAAACATAACAAATGTATTTCTAAAACTTTCCATAAAACTTGTAAGAATTCTAAACTGGTTTTGCTTGAATAGGATGTTCACCTTCTGCGTTTGCATGCAGTATACATGAGGGGAAACAGACTTACCCTGCCGTATGTTTTTACACTAACAACTCAGCAGCTGTTCTGTCTTGTAAGCAGAAACTTTGACATGTTGTTAAGTTCTTGGATTTGCAGTAGCATTATGCCAGCAGCTGAAAGAAGCTTTGACGTAAGCATATGAAAGAGGAAAAAAAAAACCAAACCCAATTTGGGAGAAAAATACTGGGGAGAGTGGCTATTTTGAATTAACTTTTTTGTGTGTGTCTGTTGTGTCTTTTTTAAGGTCCAAGTCTCCCTGCAGTGCTTCATCTTACTCTAGTAGTTTGTGTACCTATGCCAAGTCAAGATCATGTTCTTCCCACACTTGCTGCTACTCTCCATCATTTCCTCATTCCCATTCTCGTTCCTGCTCCCGATCACCGCCATATCCAAGAAGAGGCAAAGGGAAGAGTCGTAACTGTCATTCTAGGTCAAGGCCGCATGAGTCTCGCCGTGCAAGGTCACGGTCACCCCCATGCAGAAGACACCATTCACAGTCAAGGTCTCCAGTATTTAGACGCCAGTCTCCCACTAAACAGCCTGTACCTCAAGGGCAAGGAGAAAGGATGTATTTTAGCAGATACAGAGAAGTTCCACCACGTGATAGGAAAGCTTACTATGGTTCGTCGTATGCTCGGCAATGTAGGGAGGATTACCCTCGCTGGCAGAGCCACCAAAATCATAATACAGCTGGAAATTACCCTTCTGTAAGAGAGAGCCATGGCATCAAAGATGCTACAAAATCAAAAGAGAAGAAGGTGGAAAATCCACTGGGAGAAGGCAAAGGAAATCAACATAAAAAACACTGGAAGAGGAGAAAAAGGGAAGAGAACGAAGGCTTTCCCAATGCTGAGTTTCTCAAGGGTGCAAGAAAACCAAGAGAGCCAGTTTCAGCAGCAGACGTTAAAGCGGACTCTCTGTTCATGCTCCAAAGCAGAGATGGTGCCACCCCTGGGAAAGATGAGCAAATGGAAGCAGATTCTATTGCTTTCAAAGCGGTGTCTGAAAAGGAGAAAAAGGAGAAGAATGAGCCAAAAGCAAAAATTGACAAGAGCAAGAGGAAAGTAGAAGTGGCTGTTCCTCCTAAGAAAGACAATATAATAAACCCAGCCAAAGCTTCCCAAGAGAAGGAGGACACCGATCATAAAAAATCTCCTCAAATGGAACCTCCTGTGAAAAAAGTGAAGGAGCAGTAGCCGACCTTAATTCATTTATGTTCTTAGTTCATCTTCATATCTTCTCTTGTAAAGCATTTTTGAAAATAAAGCACACAGCACCAATTAGCTTTTCTCCATGTTTAATTATAGCTGCTAACCTTTCCGGAGCAGAGCTATGCTGTAAGACCTATTGTTTTGTAAAGAGAGCAAGAGAAATCACAAGGAAAGATCTGCCCCGAAACAGTCCAGTTCAGTAGAAGCACCAATGACTGCAAATGTGACGTTCAAGTAACTCAGTTGGGCCAACAGTGAGATGTTCAGAAAAGCTTACTGCGCTGACCGAGACCAAAATCTTAATTGGAATGTGTAATTAAATGGGCAGCTTTCTCCCTAGATTTCTGGCTTGGGAATTCATAAGCATTGATTATGTATTACTGTAATGGTTTGGTTGTAGGCCAATGCTATTTGTTGACTCTAAAGAGGGATTTGCTCTCATTAGATAGTACTTTGACAGTGCTGTTTAATCCTAGTTTGATTGAGTTTATAACGGCTTTAATCCTAGTAATACAAGTCACCTTCTTTTACATTTAATAAAAATATTAAGACATGATTTCAAGCAATAGTCAACATACGACAGAAAGAAACCTGATTTGGTATGTTTTTAATTAGATGTGTTGTATATTACAAGCCATGTCAGGTCACTGGAAATTAACTGCATTGGTCAGTGCAGTACACAGCTGCCTTTTGCATTTGTTTTCTTTCTCGTATGCATCAAAAAGCTCAAGAAATTAAAGAGAAGAAAAAATCTTGAAAGGTAAAAATAAAAAGAGGTGATAGTTATTAAAGTCAGAAACCTAAGAAAATGTGCAAGAGATGAGTTGCAGGAGTCTACCATCTTGGCTGTTTGACTAAGAAACAGCAGAAGGTGGCTGACAAACTCAGGACGCAGCAAGTATATTCCCCCTCCATGTTTTAAGGTTTCTCAGTCCTTGAAAAGAGACTTGAGAGTCCTCTGTGGGTTTTTTCCTCCTCTAGCTCCTAAGTAAGCTCTGTATCACTTTCTCAGAACATTGCTGCCCTGGAGCTTTGAAGAATGAAGGATTAAGGGTGAAGACTGAATGAGTAATTTTGGGGAGGGGGCTGGGGGGTGGAGGGTGGGTGTTGAAGGGAAGAGCCGCTTCTTCCTTCTCTAGCAGTCTTAGTGGACAATGGCATGAGAAAGCATTTCATTGAGTTCTTGTTGCTCAAGAATGTATTGCACATGGGAATCCACCTTTGCTGGATTTTGCTTGCTCGGATGAGCCGCTTCCAGCCTTTCTCTTTTTCCTTGGAACAGCTGAATTTTTCCTCTCAAAGGTAACAGCATTGTATTGAAGGAGGCTGTGGAATTTCTTTTCAAATTCTTCCAACTTTGCTACGCTAAATGGGAAACAAAACAAATCAAATGAAATGGAACTCTCTTTCTGGAGAAAAAATGTATTGTTTAGGAACACGTGTGCGTATATAGATACCTATCTACACAGAGAGGGGGGAAGAGAGAAGCGCACACACGCTGTAAACATCAAACTAGTACACATGTATCCAGCTTTGGGGTGAGAATGTACACTCCAGCTTCTGCATTTGTACCTCAGTACAAATTGATTACTATAGTTGCATACATTGAAATTAGAAAAAAAAACATCAGTGTCACACTGGTGACATTTAGCTCTGTTTGCTGCACAGATTTGTACAGGAGATGTGTCTGTTCTGTGAGGGGAATGAAAAAAAGACAATAAAAACAATAGATAAACAAACCAACAGAATAACTTCATATAAAAGTCCTTACACCGGAGTGAAAACGACAACAATTCAAACTAGGACACAAATGTCAAACTAGTCAGTCTTCTGGGGCTATTCTAAAACCTGATGCTTTGGGGTGGGAACTAGCTTTGTATTTGTTCTGGGGGATTATACTTCCTCCCCTCATCTTTTATTTGTTGCGAGAGGAAAAATGCAGCTAGCTCATGCTTTCATGAAACCCAGCATCCCTCGTTCTTCAGCCCAACCTCAGTGACTGTAGTTAGCTTTACCTACCCCTCAAGAAATCCACAGACATGGTACTGTTGCTCCTAAGAGCCAGATGAGAACAAACCACTGGAGTCGGATGGTACGGCACGGCGGTTCTGGCTGTAATGACTACACTGTCTTGTACAAGCACTCTGTTCCAGCCAATTTTGGCAGCCAGGCAGGAGCATGGGAAGGAAGTGTACTGTACTAAAAGGAAATGCACACAGCTAGGCTCCAAGTGATCTCAGTGCTGTTTCCATGGTCCTTTAAGTGCCTTTTATATAACCTGGAAACCCACTGCTAGACTGACATTCAGAATACCCTAAATGCAACGGGACAATACAGGATCTCTCACTACTCTTCAAAACCAGCTCTGTTTGTCTTAATATTTCTTCCTGTTAGATTGTGTTGGCGGACACACTCTAAGCTCGTGATGAAACTCTTAAAAAATCAAATTAACTAAGGATTATTTACTGTATTAAATGCTCTTACAAGCTGTGCTGATTCTGCTGCTGCTTCTGCTTCTTGTGCTGCTTCTGCTTCTTCTTCCTCTTCTACTTCTTCTTCTTCTACTTCTTCCTCTTCTTCTGCTGCTTCTTCTGCGTCTTCTTTGCTTCCTCTTCTGCTTCTTCTGCTACTTCTTCTCCTCCTCCTCCTCAACGATTGCTATCCGTGGCGTGACTTGCAACCACTGTCTGGGCTAAGTAGAATTTTGTGTGTTTTGTATAAACATTGATATTGTTTTTCTTATTGTATTAAAACTGTTTAAATTTTAACCCATGAGTCTCCCTCCTTTTCCCAATTCCCTATCTCGGTAGGGGAAGGGATATTGGGTGATAGAACAACTGCTTATTGTTTAGCCCTGGGTGCGGGTTACAGGAAGACAGTGAGATTAGAGCATCTTTGTGTATATTTATGAATGAACGTTTCAGTTGTTTTAAAGTTACCCATCTCTGTAGGACATAAAACCTTTGGCAGTGCAATTGTAAATACACACACTGGGCTGTTTAGCACAGAAATCGAGGTAAATCCTTCAAACAGCTTTGTAATGCCTCACACAGCTGCGGCTTTGGCACAAATAGCAAAATAAATACCTGGTAATTTCCATACAGTGTCATTATATATGCATTCTGAAACCATGCAAGTGCTAACAAGTAATCAAGGTATTGCAGGATATACCCATTCATGGAGTCTTTATGTCTAGAAAGAAGTTTGCAGTTCAGTTGCCATCACAACTATTTTGTTTTTACGCAGGCGTCTAGTACATAAAAGTGTTCCTTCCTATCTTGGGTAGTGCAGAGACCTCTGGTCTTTCTTTAGACTGATTATTATTTATGATCTCTTTTTGGGGCCAGCTTTGAAAACGGTTCGAAAGGTAGTTTGTATGTTGGGTAAAAGAGGTGCTCGCTGCCATAAATGTCTAGCCTGGAAAGAAGAGCCGTGGAAGCAAGGAGGGTTTCTTTTTTCTTTTTTTGTTGTTGTTACTGGGAGGAAAAGCAATCATTAACTGTCTACTCCTGATGCCCCCAAATGCAAAATGTGTCGTGCATTTGAGATGGATTGCTGCCATACTGCCAAGACCGAGCCAAGACTCCTCAGTGCTTTGCAGCTGGTTTGAGCAGTGGAAATCTTTGTGCAGATGTGGGTACTGGCTTTCTGTGCTGCAGCGTGAAAAATAAGGAACACGAGGGTCAGGTTGTGAAGATTGTGTAAGGTTCAGTTCTCTGTGGCAGAGAATTGAAAAGAAATGGATTCTTTTGTGCTAACATGAGACTGTCCTGTAGTTTTCAAACTTTGATTCTCTCAGCTTGGAGTTTAAAACCTGTTTTCACTATGCTGTTATGTTTAGATGAGAGGGGAGGTGTATTGTAGTCACAGCTGCTCAGTTCCATTAGGAAGGGTCTTTGCCTTCCGAGTTGAGCTTTCTTGGTTTGACATGAAAGGTGCCTCAAG
Organism: Nyctibius grandis; assembly: GCF_013368605.1. NCBI lineage: Eukaryota > Metazoa > Chordata > Aves > Nyctibiiformes > Nyctibiidae > Nyctibius > Nyctibius grandis. Next base: position 6,172,554 of record NC_090687.1, read on the forward strand.
TAGAAGGATTTCAGATGGCAGTGAAGGAATAAAATGCACATGTGGATTTAGAGACAAATGAAAAAGGATGTCGTGTGGTTCTTTTAGTCTATGAACTTGTTTTTAATCGGGATTTTCTTTTTTTTTGAGCAAAAGGCCCCTTCCCATGCGCCTACATAAACCCCATTTTCTGTGACAGAAGCGTGCAGTATGGCTTGTGATGTAATACTTGCTTTATGTATAAGCTGCACTGTGCTGTGCTCTTTTGGGCTTGCGTATTCTTTTGAAACCCGGCCCTCCGCATCAAAGAGGCAAGCTGTGTAATCTGCTTTCCCCCAAAACGTAGAGGAAAATAGCTGTCACAAAGACAGTCTGAACAAAGCCAGTTGAGGGACTTGTTGGCTGTTGTTAGAGTCATGGTGGGCCAGAAATTAGCCCATGCTTCCTAGTGAGTTCCTGTATTTCAATTGTCCTACAGTAGCTGAGAAGCAGGTAAGTGTCAGAGCACTTTCCCAGGGAATAAAGCTGCACATCTGCGATTCCTTCAGAGGGTCCCCTGTGCCAAATGCATCCTCCAGAACAATCTGTGTGCTTGGTATTCTCCAAGGGACCCAAATGGATGCAGTTCAGTCCCGCTGACTGCGTGGCAGCAGGAATGATGTCTCCAGCTGTGCTTCTGTGCTCTAAGAAGTTCTGTCAAGTGCGCAAGTTTCTGTTAGGTGTCACTAACCGTTTTTTATAGTACTTAATAAAAATGCTGCTTTTTTTTTTTTATACCATTCTTTGAAATACTAGGAATAAGTTTCTACACCTTAAGTTACATCTGAACTTAGAAGTTGAATAAAATATTCCACTACTCCAAAGCTCCTCTGTGAAGTTAGAAGTTAAGTGTTACAGACCATTGTTGACTCCACTTCCAATAGTGTGTTTGCATCTGAGGAATAAATATAGATCTTCTCTATCAGCCAATCTTATCATTCAGTTGTTCACATATGTATGTTGCACATCGTTTAGATTATTGAAGGTTGTTTCTGTCACTCCTTTCTGTGGAACAAAGAGGATGCTGTATGTCATCTCTTGTAGCTCGCACACAACTGTCTTTTTCTAGCTGAGAGCAGTCTGGGTGCCAATCCACAGGTAAAATTTGTGGGTTGTGAGTTTTGTTTTGTTTTATTTCCTCAAGTTACAGCATGCTCTGCAAATCCACGGCTTTCATTTTACCTCTTTTACACCAGAAATTCTTACCTAACTTCTGTTTCTCAAAACAGCCAGATTAAATTTTGTGTTATGTGAACTTCTGTTACGGATCTGTGATGCATTTGCTGTTTTCTGGAACCATAGTTTTCCAGCGAATCAAACTTTGCAGGTGGCTTTGGAAGTTGTAGGTCTTGCATTTGAAAACTTTCATCTAGCCGGAAGGTGTGCGCTGGTGGCTTTTTTTTACTTGTTTTAATATTCACATTGTTTTGTCCAAGGTAGTTTGCAGTTGTCCTGTATAGTCAGTGATCTTGGACATTGGTGTTTCAGGAAAAGGAAGGGAACGCTTGCTATTTTGTAAGGCGTTTGAAAGTTGCAGGTGATGAGAAGCGTATCAGAATAAGGTTCTGCAGAGTGCCAGCGTGGTTTGAACTTCAGGTTGTCGGTTCTGTTATTATTCTAGTCTTCCTTCCACTTGGCTAAAAATACCGGGTGAAATTGGTGTGTGCTGAGGGGTAGAACTTGCTGCTGTTCTGTGCAGTGGATGTGTTTTGCTGTATTTGTAGAGGAAATTTATTCACTAATTAGTAATAGCACAGATAGTTCTCTTATTTGCAGTAATTTTAGTTACTAATCTACTGTTTGCAGTAATTTTAGTTATTAGTTTGTGTTAAACTGTATTTCCATTCCCTGCCATCGAACTCTTATCATGCAAGGAAATAACACTTGACCTGTCTTCTTGGTGCTGATCTTTTTGCCTTTGCCTACCCCAACAAAACAGTTGTTCACAGTAGTGAACCCAATGAACAGCCTTGAGATGACAGTATAAGCAAGCACTTACAAGACCTGCTTGATCTTAATTCTACAAGCTTGTTGAAACTCAAGAAGCAGTCAAAAGTGTAATTAATTTTTACACTCAGCTTTAAAAGCTAAGATAGTGCTAGAATGAGAATTAATTTTGTAGCACCTTGCTTAAGGTGACACTTGTAAACTTACAAATATCAGTATAAGCTTGCTCTGTTTTTTTTTGTCTTGCTTTGACAAAAAGCATATGCATGTCATTGATCGTAAACTTTTTTTTTTTAAAAAAAGGTAACAGAAGATGATGAAGCGCTGTCTGGAGCTTCCTCTGAGCATCATGGTGGAGTGACGGAGAATGTTTGGTCTGAAAGTAGAGATAAAACCCTGTTTACTCTGAGCAATCCTGAGGATGATAGTGCTGAAATGGAAGAGTCTTCAGAAAGCATACCTGGAGATGGTATGATGAAGTTCCTCAGCTCCTTTTCTTTTGCAATACCAGGAGTGGCCAGATACGGACTCCACGTACAAGGGTAAAAGGGGTTCTCCAAATCTGAGTGTTTCTAGTAAGACAGGTCAAGACATTTGCCTGCCCTGTTTTAGCTGTCTTGTGTTTGGACAAGAAATCAAAGGTGCTTTTCATTAAAAATAATGATAAGGTGCTACTCGTTGAAGAATAACCTTCTAAAGAAGCTTTGTCATTGCTGGGCTGTGGTGCAAACAGTTCTGTACAATGTCAGTACTCTGGACGCATAAGAGGGCAGTCAGTGCAGCTCTTGCTTGGCCTGAGCTAGCAAAATTATCCCAGTCCTGCATACTGTCTGCAAAGGTAATTGCTGGATCTGGAGGAAGCACACAGTCGAAACAAGGAAGAAAAGGAAATGTTGATGTTTCTAAAATTCAACCTGTTGAGATAAAACCAGGTTAGCAAGCAGTTGGCTTTCAACAGCACTGGTTAATCACTAGAGAAAAGAACAAGACAAGACCTCAGATGCATTCTTGTTGAAGAGGGGAAGTAAAGTCAAGAAAGGAAAGAAGCATTGCTGGAATAAGTAGCCAAAGAGAACTTACTACCCAATTTGAAGGAGGAGGGATGTTTTCTGAAGTTTTTGTGCATTAGGTCAGTAACATATCAAGTTTAGTTTGTAAATAGTCATCAAGGGTCATTTTGTTGACCGAAATGATGCGTCAGATTTCTTGTTTAACTGGAAAGAAGAACTCAGACCTTGTGTGCATAAGTAGCCTTGGTAGTGTTGTTTTGTTAGATTCCTATGCCAGCCGAAGTGCATAAAGGCTCGCTTTAAGGTCACACGAGCATTTTAAAAGAAATGATGCTAAGTGCAACAGGGAAGTCATCTGTCTACTTTTGTAGGATTTGTGGAAGAATCGAGAGCTGAATGTCTTGCCCTTCCTGAGAATGGTGAATTGGTGTTTAAAGCTGCCGAGGCTGCTCCTTTTAGGACTGCAAGTGAAGGGTAAGTTTATAAAACAGATCCGTCTGTGGGTTCGCACAACGTGTCGCTGCTTGCTGTCCCGTGTTTGAAAACTGCGAATTTGACCTGGGGTTGGTTCTTTCCTGTGTTCTTAAATGGAACGGCTTTCCTGTTGCTTTCTGTGTGTGAACAGAACTAGTTTGGCATGCATGTAAGTCAAGTTGACTAGCTCTCAATTTGAGCCTTTTTTCCCAGATCATTGCAGACCCCAAAGGATGGTGATAAAGGCTTCATTCAACAGCCTACAGAAACCTTTTTACAGTTTGAGGGTTGCTAAGCAGTTACTGTGAACGTAAGCCCTGCTTTTGCCTGGCAGTTGTGAGGCTAAAAATGACACCTGAGATTGCTGTAACTTTAGTGGGTTTATTTTGGGGTTTGAATACTTTGTGGCAGTATTTTATACACTTAATTTCTATTTTCTGTGTGTGATCAGTTAGCATCTATTTGTTTATGGAAAGGGAAGCAGTTTTCTCACCAGGTGCTTTAAAAGCTGCAACTGCTTGGTGATAAAGAGAGAATGTTAGCAATGAAATTACCCTGAATTTCGAGTGGTAACTTACCCTGGTACAAACTTTTGTTCCGTTTGTTCTAAACCTCCAAGATAGCAGCTGCACTCTTTCTACAGAAGACGAATAATATATTATTCTTTACTACAACTCTGTTGTGATGCTATTATCTAGTGTTGAATAGCTGGGCAAAATGTTAAGTACTTGATTCATTGCATAAAATGAGTCACAAATTGAATGTAGATATGTTGGTAAAGGAATTTCAAATTGTTCTTATTTTTTTCTGTTTTGAAACTTGAAGGTTTTAGAGTGAGAAAGTAATTTGTAAAGCTCTTCAAGGTTTGTTTTGAAGCTTTATGATGAGTTTCTCTCTTTCTGCTCATGAAGTGATCCGAAGCAGCAGGAGTCCCAAATGTCCTCTTCATCAGAAGAAAGAGCCATACCAGTTGCAACAACTCCACAGCTTTCTGAACGCCCCGAGGCAGGCAGTGAATGTATGTACAGCATGTTGGAGATGTTATGTGAGTAAAGGTAGCTGAACTCCTGGGGGAAAATGTGCACTTTGCCGCACAACTGCGGGTGTCTCAGATTGAAGTAGTACTAGCATGTTACTGCTAACTTTCGTTAACCTGTAGACAGAATACCCTCTTCAAAGAAAGTCCTCGTAGATAATGCATAGTGAATGTTGCTGTTCTTGATAAAGATATTGGGAAAACTGGTAGAATGTAAAGTATTAGGAGGAGAGATCGGTATGTATTTGAATGTTGTGCACCACTACTCATTTCTGTGCTATGAGATCTGCTGCTTGAGTTCCTGTTTTCAAAGATGGTGCATCCTCAGTATTCAGGCTGTGAAGAATAAGTAGCTGTCAGTGTGCCTTTCCGGCCACCCTTTCCTCTGTTGTTCTTTTTCCCTATGGACTTGCCAGCTGATTTTCCCCTTCCTCTTGCTTAAACCTGTGTCATTTATATGGCAGTTAGGTTAAGGTTATATAAATCTCTTCCAGCTGTGATAAGTATCCTTGAGAGTGAGGACGTGGTCAGTGCTTATTCAGAAAATGGCCTTGAGGGGAAGTGTGTGGATTTACCTACAGAACGTAACCTAGAAGCAGCTGAAGTTGAAGAAAATGTTCCTTTTCTGCAGGAAGAAAGAACTGCTTCTAACAATCTTCCTAAAACTGAGAAAATTCAGGTAAGTAAACTGTTTTCCCATTTGCTACAAAACAGAAAACACTTTGCAAATTGAGGACAGTCCTGTCTTACTGACAATTAGAAGGCACACAAAAACGCCTCAGTTTCTTTAGCTGGTGAACACAAGTTAGAGCCTCATTCCGTAAGGGCAGGCAGGTTGTTCTGCTCTGCATTTTCTGTACCTATGGCACAGAACAGAACCTGTCAAGACATGGGCCTTTGAGAGCTGTAGTCGTGCAAAAACAATGCCTAAGCTGTTTTGTAAAATATCCATGCTTTCATTTCATTTACTAGAACTTAAAAATTTCTTATTTGACTTTAAAAAATTAATTATTTTTCATGTTAAAGACAGTAAGAATGGGGAGTGCAGCTTTTCGATACTGGGGGCCATTTACCAAATCACAAAATGCTGTGGGACCCCAACTCATTGTCAGAATGATTTAGGTGCGTAGATCCTTGAATAGCTGTAATTTTAATCAATACATCGATTCTCTGTCTTCCATAAATCTCAGGAATGCAGAATTAAAAGCTGGAGCACAGATATCAGCTTGTTCCAGCTGTTCCCCCCAGTGCTGCCCAGAAAGTGTCACAAGGCGAAGGGTAGAAGAGGTTTATTTGAGGGCGAGATCCTGGGAACACTTCGATCCTCCATCCTTTGCAAACTCTGCCAGGTCCTGCCCTGGCTGGTGAGCCTTCACTCCACCCATTTTTTTTTCTGGAGATGTTAGAGGCAACGGAGGCCTTGGTTATGAATAGAGAAGTAGGTTCAGGCTTGATGAGGTGCAGTGGCTGCCCCGTGACATTGCCCACGCGGGAGCAGAGCTGTGGGGCTCGTACCTGCAGCCTGGCTCAGCGCTAGCCTCAGCGTCCTCCTCTCTTTCCCTCTCGCCTCTTTCTCTTGGCAGGCAACCAGACCCAGTCTGTGGTGTGCAAGAAACTTGCAAGAAACCCTAATTAAAGGCTTTGCACATAATCTGTCTTTTGTGGGACTAGAAGTTCTCCAATTTACCGTGCTTTATTTAATCTACCTTAAGTTTTATCAATACCAATAGAGTTGTGCCATAAATCTGAAACTGCTTTATGCTTTGTTCTCTCAGTTATTTCAGTATAACAAAGCAGTTTATGCTTTAAACCCTCAGTTAAGTTTATAGTTCCCCTAAACTTTTTTTAAAAAGACACTACGTGCTGTAGTAAGATAGTAGCAAAAATTTACATATAGAAATTGATAATTGATCGTGTAATTATTCAGAGGCTTACTATGCACACACAATTACACCTATTTAAAGAGGTATCAGCTTGAAGCCTAATCAGCAGTTTAAAAAGGGCTTAAGATTGTTATTGCCTTTGTGCTCGAGGGCTGAGGGTTTGTTTTGCTTCCTTTTACCTTCAGCATCTCTTTTTTATAGCTTACATTTCTCTGTTGTTTTGCCAGGGAATAATGTACAACTTTACATAAGTAGAACTAAAAAGATGCTTTTTCGTTCAACTTCTCAGTTGATAGTAACAGTTGTAAATGTGATAGGTGCAAAATACCACAAATGCTGCTGCCATAATTGTATCCACACAAATATTTCTTGGAGGGGCAGAGGAAATCCAGGCAGAAATAAATTTAAAAGTGTTTTCTTGCTCTGCTTTCCCCAGATTTCTCAGAGTTACATCCCATCCTCTGTGTCTCAGAGGTGTGTGGTTCTCAGGAGTGAAATGATGGGCCACACAGCTCAGCTCCTCCTGGATCTCAACAGGCCAGCACTCGAATGTGCCACTGCTCACAGCTCCTTTTGGAAAAAAAAAAGTCTTCCTAACTGTAATGGATTAAAATCCCGTGAAAGTATAAGGAACATCATCAGTTACCAGCCGAAGTTAAAAGTAATATTGATACAGTTCTGATGGAAAATTCTGCTTTGTGTATTTAGTTTTGGGTTGAGTTTGGTGGGGTTTGTTTGGTTTTCGTTTGTTTTGTTTTTTTTTTTTTTCCCTAATCATTTTTACCAGCTATTTAGTTCTTCAAGTTATTTCTTTGAGACTAAGTGACAGTATTTCTCCTATTCATTTCTCTCTGGAATGCTTCTTGATGTTCCTATGTCAACCAGGACTTTTGCCTCTGTTACAGATATGAACAACGACCATAGTTAACAAGCCTTTTGTAATACACAGACTTACCCAGCTCTTTTCTGTTATGCAGAGAAAAGTAGATTTTACTATTGCTATTCACGGCTTCCATTATTCACGTCTTTGAATGATAACGCTGCTCCAGAAGAGGTCTGATATCTGTAGGGTTACCTTCTGTGCTAGTTACTTGCTTATTTTTCTGTCTTAGTTCTTATATTTATTACCATATCATTACAAATGTAAGTTTGTAGTTCAAGTTACAGTAAGGAAAAAAAACAAGAACTGAATTAATAATCAGATTAAAGACTATAGATGGAAGGAAACCTGGCAAAAGTTACTAAAATCTGAGTGGTAGTTTGTTTTGCATTAGAAGAATTAAAACAGACAAATAAACTATTGTCCAAAAGAGTGTGTTGACCAGCAAATCCAAGCGGCAGCATTAAAGCTGTGTGTCATATGTTATTGTGTTTTGGAGTACAGCTGGTTCTTCTGGGTGCTCCTGCAGAATGCTACTTTTTAAATAACCCTTTTTAAAACAAAACCAATACATCTCTTTTAAAATATAATTTTCTTGCAGCTCTTAATGGTGGAATTGCCCTGCCACAGAGGATTCTTTTTCCACCTGAGAAAATGTGTATGGATTGGAAACAAACACAAAGTGTTGGTGTTGGACTGCAGAATCTCGGCAACACGTGTTTCCTTAATTCTGCCCTGCAGTGTTTGACCTACACACCTCCTCTTGCCAAGTACATGCTTTCTCTTGAACACACCCAGTCATGTGAGTACTTTCTAACATTATTATAAATCTGTTGGACAGCTCTGAAGGTGAAAGAGCAACAGTGATTCTGTGCAGAAAACTCTTAGTTGTGCTATTTTTTCTGTAGAATCTGGCTTTGAACATGGTCTTAAAGGTCTTTTCCAACGTAAATTGTTCTATGATTCTATGATTCTATTAACGGGAGGCTCAGAATAGCCTATAAAGTGCACTTGCTCATTCAACACACATGGTAAAACTTCAAAAAAAGATCATTTCTTGCTTCATGTGAATAATGAAGTGCATTGTAAAGCAAGGCGTTTGATGAACATTTAGGCATTTGGGTTCCCTGCTAGTAGAAAGGTGATAAAATTTAGGATGCTGGCGTCACAGATTCTTAGTCTTCACAGCCTAGATACTGTAATGCAGTAATACTGTGATAAATGGTATGTTCACTGTTGACCCATTAAAAAACCCACCACCCTAGAAAGCGCTACAAGCTGATCTCTTGTGAACTCAAATAGAAATTTGTGTGGGACTGTATTAAAATGTAGAATGATTTTATTCTAAATAAAATTTTGTATTTTTTTAAACCCTTGAATTTCACTTTTATACTTGAATTTATTTAAGCCTAGGAGCCTCTTTTCGTATCCATATATGTGTATTTTTACAAAGGTGCCTGTATGCTTTCTAGTCTGGTATCTTAGTGTTTATTCCTAGAAATGTAACTGTGTTTTCTTACCATATGTAAAAATCATTTCAGTTAAGAATCCTATTGAAAAAAAGGAGGGCAGAAATACTAATATGTACTTTACTTTAATCTTTCCTTTCTCCCAGAGGATTCTTAGCTCTGTGTCATGTAGCTCACCTAAAAGCAGTGTGCTGAAAATAACAAACATTCTCTCTTACTGCTGTATCATCAATGTCAATATTGTTTCCTCATATATTCTGCAGTCGGTGGAGTTCACATTCCTGTCAGCCTGCAAAAATAATGACCTTGCAATAGTTGCTTAGATTGCTCATCAGAAAATGCACTTTAATACAAGACTTAATTGACATTTTTATTCTATACAGTTCTGTGTAATAACATGTCACAAAGCTGTTGGGATATTGACACCGTAGGAGAGGAGAATGTAACATGGAGAGTGGACATTGTGCCTATAACTTACAGGGTTGTTTTTTGTAGCAATGTATATTTGACTAGACTGGGATGCTTTCTTCTTTCGCTCTTCAGGCCATGAAGAAGGCTTCTGTATGATGTGCACGATGGAAACTCACGTTAACCAGGTCCTGTGTTGCTCTAATAATGCCATCGAACCTACATCTGTTACCAGTGGCCTTAGAAGTAAGTCATTTCAGATAGTTTTATATTTTATATATATTTTTTTTTAATTTTTCAAATAATTATTTGATACATGTCAATGGCTGATACTTTAGAGAAGAGAGATTTTAGAAATACGAGTTTTCTTTCATTTTTATATGAGATAAATATAATAACCCTTTTATTTTTTAGGAATAGGAAAACATATCCATTTTGGCAGTCAAGAGGATGCACATGAATTCTTATGCTTCACTGTTGATGCTTTGCAGAAAGCTTGCTTAAATGGAAGCACCACGTAAGCATAAACAAATTAACTTTTGAATATTCTCTAGCCTCTCTTACGCCTTTATTTACTATCATAAATTAAAATCTATGTCCTTGGTTTTCATAAGAAGAAAAAGTGTTAGAGGAGTTAGCTCTGTGCCTTAAATCTTCTGACCTCTGATTATAACTTATTTCCCGATTGGACAGATCTTCTCAAGCCACCACACTTACTTCTCAAATATTTGGAGGACATCTAAGATCCCAAGGTACTTTTTAAAAACCTTACTGTCTTTTGAACTGGTCTGTGTCCTTTTGAACTGGTCTGTAGTAAAGGAGTTTGTAGTTTGACTAAAGCAGTATGTATTAATAATTTAAATTTGCACAGTTATTCCCCTTCACATATTGTTAAGCACTTGTATTTTGATTCCAGTAAAGTGCTTGAACTGCAAAGCAGTTTCGGATACATACGAGCCATTCCTCGATATTGCTTTGGATATAAAGGTAAGATGTTTTGTGAATATGGGTCGAGAGTAGTAAAAACTTGTAGAGCTTCCTGAAATAAACTCATTTTGCTTAAAAACATATACTGTTAAAACAAAAGAGCTTGTTGGTGGATGGGAGAGGGTTGCACTCTGTTCTTCTGTGGAAGGCATGTAAATGGTCTCTGTGTTTGCATTGGATTTAAGCTGGAAAAATAATAATTGTATCTACACAAACAATGATTCTCTCATACTTCTCGATGATTCTACTTCAGTATACATCTATTGCTAGACTGATGGGTTTGATTGTTCTCATTATCGATGCCAAAGCACGTCACAGGTGCTGTCTGTGCTATTGCAAAATTTATTTATTTCTAAGTAGAACAATTGTCAAATGAGTGAAATGCTCAGCATACTCTGTTTCTGCCTCCTTCGTCACAGTGTTTGCTGGTTCACGTAGGTCACTTAATATGACCTAAGAAGCTTCTCCCGTAAACTACTAGAAAGTGTTTGAAATTTTGCATTTCCAGTGACTTAGTGCTCTACTTTCTTACTCATCCAGGCAGTTCCATCTGTCACCAGAGCTCTAGAAGAATTTGTGAAACCGGAACAACTGGATGGTGAAAATAGCTGTAAGTGTAGCGAGTAAGATTATTACTAATTACATCTTAATACAAGATACGCGTTTAATGTATTGCATGACTTAGAGCATAAGCTATCTTTTGACTTCGTTTAGAAATAAGATTATGAGACACAGCTCTCTGTTGTTCTTTCATCTAGTTTTGTTTATACCACTAATACACTGAAATAATTCAAAGCTTGGAAAATAACACATTTGTTCCTAAGAGTAGTTCTTGTGGTTCTGTTTGAATATTTGGAAATAGATTCTAAGAATAGTGGCCATTGGCTCACATAGACTTTTATTCCTAGTATTGTCTACAGTGGGGCTTGTCAGCCTGCGTAAGTGTGAAGCTGCACACTGCAATCTTCACGTGGCCAGAAGCTAGAAGGCACGTCTGATAAGTAGCGGTGAGCTGAAGCACAGAGCTATGGACAACGCTTTGGGGTGGGAGGCAACGTCAGTTTCCTGAAGGTCCTAGTGTTCACTGCGAAACAAAGTGAGATTGGGTCTCAGTGAGTGTGAACAGACTCAGTGATAATTAACAGGAGCAACCTCTGCTCGCTCTTTGAACAATGCCTTGCGCACTTTGAGTTGTAAAACTCGTGGACTACTGTTGTGCGAAATGAGCCACCCTAAACCCAACCTGTGCTTAGTGAAAGCATATGGAGTTAAGAGGTCCCGTATGCTGATCAATACGTCAAATGTTTCTACGTATTTAAGAGCATTGAACGTTTGTATAAGATGTTTTGGCCAAACAAGTGGTTATTCAAACTCAAACTTAGAAAAGCAAAGACTGACAGGCTCGGTTCTGTAACATTCCTGTTTGATCCTTCTAAATGAAAAATGCAATACTTGCTTTTTGTTGTTGGAAAACTATAAGTTAATTAGTTCATTTGAATGCAGATGTCGAATAAAGAGCATCCAACAGGCTACTACAACAATTTAATCCCAGGTTCATTTTAGTCTGTGGATCCTAGCAAGCAACACGTAATGTGTGAAGAATTCTCATAATTTACAGATGATGGCTGAGGAAGAGTAAGATAACTGTAATAAGCACCTCACATCTGAATTGCATGATCCTTCGTTAATGTGGGGTGTGATCAGTTTAGTCACACACAAAACCAGAAGTTGCAGTCTTTTTGTGAGTTTAAAAAGAAAGGTTTAGCATATGCACAGTATCTTTTCCATTGCTGGTAAACTGTTCTCTTACTTTTAAGTTTTTCCTAATGGATGTTTTCCTTTCTTTTCTACCATGAATTTTTCTAATAAAGATTAGCCTCAGAACTTTGTATCTAATGACAAGTTTCATCTAAAACACTTCTTTTTTTTTTAAATTTTGCTTGTTCTGGGTGGGTCTCTTCTTTGTGCTCATAGGCATTCTCCATCAGTTTGGAATTCTCTGCTTTGTATTTTGATATCAGAATTTGAGAAGAGACTATTTAATTCTTTCTATTTGTTAACTATCAACAGTATTTTTCTTGATGATGTAAACTGACACGTTGCAGTCTTTCTCTGTGCTGGTGGCTGAAATTTCACAGCTTACTCTGTACATCCTACCTTGAGTGCGCAGTGCAACAAACTTAGAATTAACAATTTTGTTTCAAAAGGACTGCGGAGGGTTTCAGCATCTTTCCAGGCAACGTCAGTACGTGAAGACTTATTCCTGTCCAGTGTCTCCCTCCTGCAGAACGACTGTTTCCTTCCATTGTATTTTTTACATTGATATGTGATCCCTTTTGGAAATTATTTGCAGTTTCTAGTCCTGCAGACAGAGTTCCACTCTTAGTATGGGTATCCCCATACTGGGCATCCCCTGTGGGGGCCATGGGGCTGGCTCAGCCCTGGGCACCTGGGTGCTCTTGGGGTTCCTCCAGGCCCCCCTTTGTCCTCATGTCCCCTAAGACCTCCCTGTTGCCCTACGGTGTGTTCCAGAGCCCCTTGTTCAGACACCCCAGCGTGCCCCTAGGACGTCCCTTTCCTTTTGGCGCGCTGCAGAGCCCTGCCTCTCCACCTTGACATTAAATGTGTAAGATTCACTCAGGTTCACAGAAATCCTAGTTTTTGTCACTTCAACTCTTCTCCTTCTCCCAGCAAACAGGAAGAGCTCGTGCAGAAAAGAGGAAAAAGAACATGAAACTTCTTCCATTGAGTTTGCCCTTTTAGGATTTGGAAGCTCCCAGAAATGGTGATTTCTGGCTCACCGGCTGTCTTCTTGGTCTGGTTTGTGAGCATGATGGAGAACACCCTCTTACAATGACAGCCTTTCCCCGACTCTGAAACAACCTCTTCCAGCACTGGCAATAAAAAAGGTCTTTACACCTGCTTCTCTCATCTGATCATTGTTTGGTGTTACAATTGTAGACAGGACTTTATGTATTTCTTACCAAATGCCATTGCAATAAGAAACTTGAACAAAATTGTCTCTGTTTTCTTCTCTGTGTTAACATCTTTCATTGTTCCCAACGTTTGCACTGTTTAGGGTTTTGTTTTGGCTTTGCCTGGTGCATATGATTGGACTCGATGATCTTAAAGGTCCTTTCCAACCAAAATGATTCAAAGAGTCTATGATATTATTCCCTGAACTGAAATGGTCCTTGACCTACGTGGTGGGCTGAGCCTGGCCAGCAGCTAAGCTCCCAGCCAGCCGCTCGCTCGCTCCTCTGCTGAGGGGATGAGCGGGAGAATCAGATGGGCAAAAGGGGAGGTAACCCCGTGGATCAGGAGAAAGACAGTTTAACAAGTGAAGCAAAGCTGTGTGTGCGAGCAAAGCCAAGCGAGGAGCTCATTCACCACCTGCCCTGGCAGGCGGATGTCCAGCCGCTTGCTGGGAAGCAGGGCTCCCTCAGACGTAGCGGTGG